>NW_010333807.1:16447-26498 GCF_000700745.2 Antrostomus carolinensis
GCTTCATGAACTGGGGAACCTAAAACTTGTTTGGTTTTTTTTTCCCTGGGTTACTCTAAACAAGAACAGTTTATTTACCTAGTTCATCATCAAACAGTAGCACTAATGACCAATAGTACTAATAAAGGAATGATGCAGGAGCAGGAACAAATGGGAAGGGGACAAAGAGCAAGGAGCTATTTAGTCCAGCAACACTGGTTATGGAAGTATGGCCCGAGTGAATGCGAACTGCAGTGACTCGAGTTCTCTCATGGCACAGAGAGCAAGCAAACCTGACAACCTTAAGATCCATCATTCAAATTTCAAGAGATTCGGCATAGGTTTTACATTCAAAATCTCATTCTTATTGATTAACATTATGCTGAGAAGGACTTCATGTGGGCTGGATTAGGCTGCAGCATGCCAGCAGCATGCTTCTGTGGCTGAGCCCAACACGTGACAAATGCCAAATGAATGACTACCAGGCTCCTCTACATCAAACATAAAATATAACTTCCCAACAAAACTAAGCAAAATCAGTTAGGTTGATTCCTTCAGCTGTTTCATCACAGGAGAAGCAAGCAGTTAGAAGGCAGAGAGAGAGAGGACAATGATTTATACCAACTTAAAGCGTTTGCTGAAATATGGGCATTGTAAATAGGTTTCTGGCTGAAACTATGCCTCTTCCAAAGTGGACTGAACTGAGCTGTACCAGGATGTTTCTCTACAGCAAAAAGCACCTGCTTGGGGAAGCATGTCTGAGTAGCAAGTATAGAGAAGCTGTTTTGCTTTGTCGGATGGCATAAACCAGAGTGTTAACAGCTAAATTTGGGGTGGATACACAACAGATAAAACAATCCTCAGAGCTTAATTAATTTCAATTCAATAAATATAACCCATTGTCTGATTTGGAAAGGAATCTCATTAAAGGTCCAGGGGGAAAAAAAGGGAAAAGAAAAGAAAAAAATCACCTGCCCCACTACCGTGGCAAAAAACAGATCCAAATTCATGGGTTGGAATAGCATATTTTGTAAAGAAAAGATGCAGAATGTCCTATTCATACGACATTCAGTGACTGGTGCTCTGAATGCTTTCACATCTCAACTTAGCAAAATTTAAGCATTTGCTGAAAACCTTATGTAGCAAAGTACAAGCATGCATAACTAGCTATTTTCTTAAATTCTTGGAGAGTATGATTCTACTATGTCCTGAACTTCCCCAGCTCCCTCTGATGCCTTTAGGACTGATGCCCAATGGCTCACATGAAACCTTGAAGAATGAGGGCCTAGATGAATGCAGGGATAGCACTTCAGAACACACCTGGATTTTCAGTGCAGAATATTTTAGAGGTTTTGCTGTGGCTTCCTGGAAAGCTAAAAGGGTAGCAAAAGAGAGCAAATTCTGGATTCAGGTTCAGATTCCAGTGCTCTTTTTCCTGTGCACACAGAGTTTGCTTTGGGCAGATCTGCCCTACTTACATGATACACACACCTGTCAAGAACGCACCCTCATCCAGAGCTGTTAAATTACCCTCAGTGCGAGCCACCTTCCACATGGCTGAACCTTCTCTCTGGGGAGCTTTCAAGACTGATTTAGAGCAGCTTCCAAGACTGATTTTACAGGTGAGGTGAGCAGAGACAAGGGTCCTGCCCCTTTGCTGTGGCAGGTTGAGTCCATAAGCAATTTGGAAACATGGGCCAGAGCTAGCCGTCGTAGCTTGCTTCCCCTCACAGACCACCATGCTAATATGTGCCAGGCGTGAGATGCAGTCCCTGCTTGCGGCTGTCTTCTCCAGGTAGCTGTAATTGGCTGCACAGCAGTTTTCCAGTTGTGAGTGAGAAAAGCAATCAGCTACCAGATGAACAACAACTGCAGCAGCCAGGCTTTATATTTCTTCCTTCTTTAATGTATTTTTTCACTGATGCCTGTTTTCTAGCAATCTTATCACAAGTTTCTGTGAGGCCAAGTTCCCCATATCACAGTTCTCAGCTTTCATTTCAGGGAAAAGGAATTGTCTATCATATGCAAAGTGTAACTAATGTGAGACAAATCTACTGTTGGAGAAGAGGAAATGAATAAAAAACCCTGGCATTTTTAATGTTAAAATTGCACCATTTTTTAAGGAAATCTGATAAATTTGGGGGGTGTATGGATGATAAGCTTTGAATGCTTGGAGTTATCAGTATTGATTTATAATAATACCACATCACATGATGTGAAGTCTTCTTAAATACGTGGCTTTATGTCTTTAGCACAACTTATCCATATCAATAGGCACACGGCACTGTGCAGGCGGTAAGTAATAATAGTAACACTAAACATCCACAAATGCAACCAGCCCAAAAATCCAGGTATGCTTGATTTCACACATTTCAGCAACTAAAATGAGGTTGGGGAAGGCTATACTGGCCCAGTCTTTGCTCAGTGAGGACCACAATTCACAATAAAGGCCAGAGGCACTGCTGAAGTTCTGGATCCTTTAGGATGAGACACTGGACTTCTTTCTAGTACCTGCCAGTAGACCTCTCTGCCAGCTTTTCTTTTTCACCTCAGAACCCTCGGGGCTTTCTGTCTCAGCTCACAGCCTGTGCTGCCACTGAGTGTTATCAGCTGCTGCCAGTGCAAGTGGGCAGAATAAGTCCCCAGTGCAGGTCTGGTGCACGAGGACAGCTTCAGCAGCAAAAGGGGCTAAGCAATGTGACCGCTGGGCTGGCAAACACCTGTGGGAGTGGCACTTGGCACTGAAGCTGCGTACACCTTCACCGATGTTCCCAACAGCAACAACATTCAATCACAGCAGGACCCTTTCCGCTATAAAATCAAGTGCTAAAATGTCAGTGTCCTTCATGCACAGTGGCAGATCCAGCACCGGCCGGGGCAGCGCAAAACGGTGCTGGTTTACAGTAATGGGAACAGTCTCTCCACTGAGACCGATTCCTCCAGCTACGCACCAACTGGCAGACAGAGGTGTTGTTCTTCTCACTCCCTTTCTTCTTTTGCACAGGTATTAGGAGTCCCAACTGAGGACAGCTGGCCAGGACTTTCCAAGCTCCCCAACTATAACCCAGGTAGGATCTAACTCATGAGAATGCCAACTTTTTCTCTGAACCACTAGCTACTTTTTGGGTCAGTAATTCTCATTATGAAAAATCCTGTGGTTTGGTGTTACTAAATCCCTGGAGCTACTTCATGATAGTGTTGTTGTAGGACCTACAACACTGGGATTGGCCTAGGATATAAGCAAAGGTACATGCGTGGTAAAGTTGCCTCAGTGAGTGCTGGGTATATGTTAAGCTGATGGAAGATTTCATTGCTGCAAGTGCTAACAATTTAGTTAGTCTCCACTCCTCAGTGCAAAGGACCAATGTCTCCTGGTTTAGACTGGAAAAGCTGACAGGTACCTGGAGACACAGTTTATCTGAACTCTCCTTATTTTTATGAAGATTGGTTTGGGGGCCCTTAAACCTCAGTTTTAAAGGTCACTGTCCCTGATTTTGATGTGGGCAAGGTGAGAAATCTGTGTGATTTATAAAGCTGGCTCCTTTTATTTCCACATGGGCTGGTAGAGAAGTCTGTGTCCTGGACTTCAAAGGGCCAGTTGTCTCATATTTTGATGTGGGCAGGTTGAGAAGTACGCTTTGAAAAGCTAGCTCAGTCACTCTCCCCCTCTCTCTCTCCCTTTCTCTCTCTCTTTTTGTTTAATGTTTTCTCTTGGGAAAATATATTCAAGTGTCAGTGAGGGGGAAATGATGAGCACTGATTCTCAGCCTCTCAGCAGGATCATTCTCTAAGAGAAATATAAAAGTGAAATATTAAAAACCCTAGAATGTGAAATGCACCCATCTACAAGCTAGCTATTCTTTCTCACTTGTACCCTAAAAGAGTGGTGGGGGGAGCCTGTCTATCCAGAAGGGAGAAAAAAAGAGCAGGGGAGAGAGGAGGGGGGAGAAGACGTGCTTTGAGCAAGAGGTTTACAGGTTTAGTAGAGCATAGTAACATCTTTTCAAAGAAGTGGGTGTTGCTCTGTGACCCAGTCCAAGATGCCCCTCCTTTGATTCTGGTGCATGAACACTAAACAGCCTCCATTTTCACATGGTAGCCACGATTGGCTGAACAATAACGTGGTCTCACAGCCGAAAGGACTGGAATCCTTCACACAATTAGCTGAGACACATTAATCAAACCAGCGTGAAATGGGAATGTGTTGCTGTCCACAGCAAGTTTAATTTGGATAGAGAGCAAGCACAGAGCAGACAGCTGGAGGAAGCGCTTTCTTCTCTAAGTTGTTGAAGGCTTGGCTGGGTAGTCTACAAGTTGGGAAGGGCAGTCTGGGTGGAAAGACATGGTCATGTGTGGGACAAACTGATCACAAAGAATTTTTTTAATGCAGTCATACAAGGACAAAAACTCTCAGTGATGATGATTAAGTATCCCAATGCTATACAGAGGGACAATCTAAAAGTGCATCACACCATGCTACTAAACATATGGGAGAGGGGTGCTGAGCCAGTGTGTGGGGCAATAGCTGTGCTAGCTGGAGAGGCAGCATACCTTTCTCCTCCTCAGAGCCTGCCTAAGGGGTCTGAGCTGCTCCAGCCACGTACTGGAACAAAGCACTTTAGCACACACCTGGATTATACAAACCAGTCTGGATGGCAGAAGGTTAGTCATATAAAGTTGGACTATTCGCCCTTGTCGTGAACTAAATCAAGTCAGTTTTTGATGGAGCTGCTGGCAAGGAGGCAAATTAGTTTCTTTGTTTAAAGCTATTTGCCATTCACATGCTCCTGTGCACTCCCCCTCTCTTCCCTGAAGCACAAGTGCTGTTTCCCTCCCAGCCAGGACATGCTCAGCCCCAGTGGAAGCTGTGGAGTCTGCCTGAGAAAACCTTCCCTCTTGAGGTTATTTCCAGCCCAGTTGTGAGAATCTGAGTGCCTGGGATGGTTCAGATAAGCAAACAAACTTCGGAGGCTTCCCCAAATCTGATGGCTTGAATGCTTTCAGCTAGTCCTATTGATGTTCACTGTGAGCTCAGGCAGCAAACAAACAAACAGGTTCCTGCCCGAGGCAAGGAACGAACACGGGCAAAACAAAGCACTGAGGTGTGATCCTCTTCTCATTGAAGCTGATGGCAAAACTCCCACTGGATTCAGCAGTGTAGGCTCAGCCCTAGATGGAGGTTGCTACTGGAAGGGTTCCTGGGCCAGGTGGGTTAGTAGGAATCTTTGAAATGAAAGCTGGAAACCTTCAGATGTTTTTCTGTCACTCCTGTGGGCTCGAGCATATCCTGCTGCAGAATCTGAAGATGATATACAGCATGGGCTGTGGCACACACACGCAGGGCAGCTGCAGGAAGAGCAGCTCCCCTGACCCCTCTATGGGCAACTGGCAAGGGATGAAATGTGCAAAGGAGTATTTGTCCACCCTGTGCCCCTGTGCCTTCTTGCACCGAGAAGTTCAGAAATGGGCCTCATGCCCATTGCCTACAGTTCGCCAAAATCTCAACCTGTACCTGACCCCAGGTGAACAGGAAGGATGGGTGAGCAACTCTTCCACGGCCAACCCTGCAGCTTGTGATCTCCCTCCTCTCTGCAGGAGAGACTCCTGGGGTAGGGAATTACACGCAGCCGTGGGGCCTGAAAGCACAGTGTTACCCCAGCCCTGGCCTGAGAACTGGTTCCTGCAGAACATGAAGGCTTGGGAGAGCTCCTGCCCCACGTCTCAGCACACTCGCTGGCCCTCTCCCTGGCTCCCCAGGCTTAGGAGCCCTGCCCATAGTGACAAGGCTTTGCCCTGTGTTTGTTCATTTGTTCTGTTCCCCTCATTTTGCTTCCCCTGAAAGAGGCAGTTGTAGCTCTGTTAACACTATTTTTGAAAGCTCCCATGCTGTGTGAGCTCAAATCCTTGCATTAATCTACTGCTGTGTTCATTTCACTGCGCTGAAAAGCAGGGAGTTTAAATCCCCTCTAAACACCATCGGTGACACCAGAAGGCCAGTGTTTTGATCCAGCCCCATTAATGGTTACAAGTTTGAATCTAGACAGCAGGGGTCAAGGGCAGGAAAGGATTAGGAATCACAGCCCATGACATTTGGTGCTTTTGCCAAACTGGGAATACTGGAGTGCCCAATGCACCGAGTTGGTTTTTGTTTCCTTTTTCTAACGTTTGGATTCCAGAGAGCAGAGAACAGTGCTTATTTGTTTGTAACATGATCAGCTCGCTACGATTGAGCTTTACTCCATGATTTATCATACAGGCTGGCTGCCGAAGTTTCCTATGGCAGGTAGTTATCATCTCACTTAGCAGACGCAGGTTTTACACCGGGCTTTTTCAGATGCAGCAATGAGTTTTAAATCAAGCCTAGTTTTTCACATATCTGCAGGCTTTGCTACACTGAATGAGATTCAGAAGCTTACCACAATCAACGTCTGCTCCCGACTATAGATTTTTTGATCTACTGCGTTTCCAAAATGTCACCAGCAGATGGAGGCAAGAAGCAGCAGGCGCTGAGCCGCTCTCTGCAAATGGTATTTTTGAGAAGGCAGATGAAGTCTGCACTCCGAGTGGGGTTTTTTGTTCCTTTTTTTTTTAATCTCACTTTTTATGCTGGTGCTTCATTTAACAAATGGGACGGTTGGAAACTGAATTCTAAAATGAAATTTTTATTGCCATAATAAACTGCATGTGGCTTTGATCCAAAGGGAAGAGCAGCACTGTAACTAATGTGCAGTCTATGCTGGCCAGGCTGCAGGGACACTTCCTATCTGTCTGGCACCGGGCACAGGCTGCAGCTCCCAGCCTGCCAGCTGGTGCTTCATTTAACAAATGGGACGGTTGGAAACTGAATTCTAAAATGAAATTTTTATTGCCATAATAAACTGCATGTGGCTTTGATCCAAAGGGAAGAGCAGCACTGTAACTAATGTGCAGTCTATGCTGGCCAGGCTGCAGGGACACTTCCTATCTGTCTGGCACCGGGCACAGGCTGCAGCTCCCAGCCTGCCACACAGACAGAGCTCTGCTTCTGTCCTGCAGCCACAGAGATTGCACTAATGAGAGAAATTTTCTCTGCCAGCCTGCAACCCCAGCACCTTCATCCAGCACCACTTGGCATCCTCTTTCTCTCTCTTCATCAATTAGGAAAGTTTAACTTTTGTCCTCTGGCTTGCTTGCCTCATTATCAGTTCATTAGCCACTTCCACCTGGGTTTTCATATAGGAAGGTATTTCCTCATTAGCACACACTGCCTTGCATACAGGTATAAGATAACAAACCCAAGCACTATCTTTCAGATCTACTCATATTGTTAAAAAAGCCAATCAGCCCTACACAATCCCATCATTTTATGTCTATATCACCCTTGTAAGACGATTAAATCAGTAGTTCATCCACTTTTTGGAATTATATCAAAATATTCTTTATGTCTTACCTTTAAGGAGTAGTTGTTTAGGTTGTTTTACAATTTTAGATTGGTCTTAATCTTACAGTAGGGAAAATATTTACTGCTCTGTTCTTACCCTGCTCAACACAACGGGGCCTCGGCATTATGTCTATACCGGGTCAGTCAGGAGATTAATCTGAACTGATTTAAAGTGGATTAGTTAACTGCATTAAATCCTTGAGCAGACACACTGTTTTCTTACCCATATCTTCCATTTATAATCAAAGCTCTGTATACTCAAAGTGGCAAGTTTGGCAGTCCTCACTCAAGCAGAATTCTCCATCAAGAGATGTGTTTGAACAGGGATAGCAGTAATTGGCTCACAGGCTCTTACACTACCCCTTGTAGATAAGTATTAGTCTCCATGTTATATAAATGATAAATTTAAGTCAAGAGGCTTGCTCAAGACAGCAAATACTATAATTCAAGTATTCCTCCCAGTTCCCAGTAAGCAAGCTGGTATTTCTATCTGTAATGTAAAGAAAAACCCATTTCTTCTTTGGAATGTTAATCCTGAAAATGCACTCCACAAAAACAAAGTCATGTTTCAGTTAGATATCACTGAAACATTTTGCCCTGCTCTTATCAACAGAACATGCATTTTTTAACTTTTATGTTAAACTCATTAAAGAATATTAATGTTAAAATATTTCAGTAAAGTACAATATTTAAGTCATCTTGACATTTTTACTAAATATTAAAGGAAACTGATATATTGTCATGGAACATTTCAATCTCACAAATCAAAATTTTCTGGCAGAAGGTTACAACATCTGAAAGCTTTTGGCCAGCTCTCTGAAGAGGTAAACATTCTACCTTGTAAAAAAAAAATCTTATGCCTTTACAAACAATTTTTTAAGTTGTTTTTCTTCTCTTCTGCCTGGAAACTACATTTCTACTCAATATGGACGATTTATTTCTACACTTTTATTACAGTCGAGGGGGCAAAATGAAGGAAAGAGGATACAGAGAAAATGTTATTAGTGATCCAAAAGGAGTGTTCTGCCAGAGTTAATCTTGGTGACTGATTTGGGGAGGGGCTATTCAGGATACTAATATATAACTTCTATATATTGGTGATAATTCCAGTGCTCTGGCACCTAAACGGTCATGAATCCTGTCCCAGGTTATATTGCCATTTACTGCTTTAGCAATTACCTTAGTATTTGGGTGTAGGAGAACACTTCAATTGTGAACTGTTACTTACCCTGTGACAGACAGGTTTAACTGCCTACTTGCCTGCCTTAATGGTGAAAGATTGCTGCTGGAAAGGTTAAGTGCTGAAAGTTGAGTCATTTGCACTTACTCAAATTGCCTGTGCATCAAGTCAGACACCGAGTGACCGAGCCCCCAGGCCGGGCATTCTGGAAATGGCCAGGCAGGCGAAGGCAGAGGAGGCACCCTCAGCTTCTGTCCCTGAATGATAGGGATGGTGCTCCCGGGCAGGAAGGGAGAGCAGATGCTCTCTGACGGTGTAGCATAAGCCCAGCCGAGCTCCAAATTTACTGGCAACAGAGCAGTGGTGCTTGCCTCCTGGAGGTCCCACTGCTGTGGGGAATGTTTGGGCTGGGCTGCAGGAGAGCTCTACACCGCCCTTCCTGCTCTCCCTTCCCTTCCGTGGCTAGAGCACTGTTCATTTCTGCTGGCTGCAATGGCGCTCAGGAAAATGTAGCTGGGTAGAAATTACTTATGCAAGAAAATATCTCTGTTGATCAGCTCCAAGGGGAAATCTTCCAGGCTTAAGCCATTCATTCATATCTAAGCCTGAGAAAATTCATGCTTCATAAGAAAACATTTGAGGAATGTTTTCCTCTAGATTTTCCACAATGTTTAGAAATGGGTCCTTGGCAAATGGCAACAACAACACAGCCTTCCCAAAACTGCAAACTCTGCAAAGTTCCAGTCTGGTAGAGATGTTTGAGTCAGTAAGTACAAAGCATGCGTGGAAATGGTTAACTTGATAAACGACAAACTTAGTGAGGGACTGACAACAAGAGCAGTGGGCAAGAAGAGAGGGGGACCCAAGTGCCTTTGCTCCATCCTCAGCCTTTCTGCCAGATCCATGCAGAAAAACTCCAAGTGCCCACAGTGCAATACATGAAGCTCACAGCCCCTTGGAAAGCCAAGACAATTGCTGGGAATTCAGGCCTGCTCACCTCTTTCTGCTTCCCGCGTGTGAAGGCTTTAGGGACTGATGCTGCTTTTATTGAAGTCAAAGCTAAGACTCGCGCTGTAACAGAAGGAGGCCCAAGGCCTATATTCACAGATGTATGAAAGGAAAGGGTTACAGAACTGGAACAGCCTTATTAACATCAATGCTGGTACCCAAGTCCTATCAGAATAATGTATATTTATAAATACTAGGATGACAGATTCTATAGGGCCCTTTGAAATTCTGAGCACGCGATTTTTTGTAAGGCCTCAAAGAATAGTTTTTGGCTTGATTTTCATTTAATCCTGTGGTTGCATATTACACTTCCTAGAACTGGTTGCTTCCAGGAGACCTCAGAGACTCCGAGTCATCTGTGACAGGTAAGCTACCTATAACAGCAATGTCAGAATCGCCCCTGGGTTTATTTGTTTCTTTATGCAATCATTTAACTTGAAATGAGCTCTTCTGGCAAGCTGAGG
>NW_010333807.1:26534-61855 GCF_000700745.2 Antrostomus carolinensis
TGACATCAGTTAAGCAACTGATTTCGAGAGACTGCAGTAGAGGTAGGCACATAGTGGGTTTATTATTCTCAGAGGAGTAGTGATTATTCTCAGATAAGCAGTGATTCAATGACATTATGTGCAGCTTTTTGCGGGGCACAGTTTGATTCAGAAGGTCGGACTTTCCCAGGCCCTCTTGCCCAGACTGAAGACAGACTTTGCACTGTCCCAATTTTCATTTCTAGAAACAGACTGTAGGAACACTGCTCAACAGTGGTACGGAAGATGTGCTAGGACAGCATTTTTACAAGACAGTGAAATAATCTTGTGATTAGTTAGGAGGGGAAAATTCACATTCTCCAGTGGCAAAAAGCTATGAGACCAGGGCCACGGTTACTTACCTCAGCTTGACCAGGCACACCAGCACTGCCCAATCACTCCCTAATGTGCCAAGAGAAGGGAGTATTTTTTAAGCATATATATATGTACACACACACACATATATAATGTATATATGTACCAGTGAAAGAAATTTATAATCAGGCAAAGTGCCCTAACCTAGCTCAGAAAGCCAGTAAAACTGAATCCCTCCCAACACTGATTTTGAGGCACAAAACCAGCTTTATAGATAAGTAGGATTTGTCCTCAGGATTGTGTTCATGCACAGGTCAAGAATCAAATATTCTCTGAGGATGTAACCACGTTTTTCATCGCTGCTGCTGAGTTTCCCAGACACTGTTCTGGATGGCTGAAGAAACATGCTGAAGTTTTCAGCAAAGCTCAGGTTGCCGAAATGCCAGCCATTGTCACGCACATCTTCAGAAACACACAAAGCTCAGCATGTCCCAAACCCTGATAACACAGGTCTTGGAACAGAACACCTCTCTCAGCCTGAACAAAGAAATAACTATATTCCTTGCAACTCTGCTGTACTACACTTCTGCTTTTTGACAGGCCCCATTACAGCCCCACACCGATGGCCTGGCCCAGCGCCTCTGCAGCAGAGCTCGGGGCTGCACGTGGGCCAGCTCCAACTCTGCGTTACAAAGTCCTTATGCCAGTATGGCCAAATGGCCGCTTTGGCATGCTTGGCTCTTGAGAAGGAAAGAGCTGCTTCATACAGACCACTCAGCCATGACTCTCCATGGCCAATTAAGAAATCAAAGGAGAGCTCTGTGCAGAGCCTGGCCACCACCAGGAAGCTGGAGTCATGGTGGGAAGCACTGAACCATGTTGCTGCCCAGTGTGGGAGCCTGCAGCAGCAGGGACCAAGGGAGCAGAGGGTCTCCAATAAGACCCTGCCATGGCAGGGCAGCCTGTGGTGCAGCCCTTAGCAAGCAGCCTCAAGCTGGATGCTTTGGCTCCCTGTCCCGTCCCTGCTCCCCAAGGCAGCAGGGGCTCAAACCATTTTGCTGGATGGGAGAATTCAGCAGTTACCTACCACAGCGAGGCCAGATAACTTTTATAAATCTCTTTCTCAGGATCTCTCTCTGTGTTTTTTCCCTTCTTTGTTTTACATTTTATCTCCTCAAAACAAAAATGTCAAATGTCCTGTGTAGGGAGGAGGAGTGCAGGGGCAAGGGGATCCCAGCGCCTGATGTCACTTGCGAGGGAAGTGGTGGGGGCCGAGGGAGGAAGCACAACAGGCCATGCTCTGATGGGCCTCCTGATGCTGAAACATGATCAGAACAAACAAACAAAGTAAAAGCTGTAAAACTAAATGACTATTTTTATTTGTTTCCTTGTTGGTTTGTTTTCTCTCTTCCATTTCCTTGTCCCCAGCTGTGTGCTCCTCTAGAAAGCAGCCACTTGCCATTGGTATTCGCTGGGCATGGCACATGTGTGTATTACATCTATTTTAAGCAGTCAGCCTGAGAAACAGATTCATCTCTGAATCCCCAACACATTTTACAACCAACTGCACTAATGGTACTAGGGCAGGAAAAGAAGAAACGGTATTTTCTTTAATTCTTTAGTTTTGACTTCTGTTCTGCTCAGTAGGCCAGTCAGTTTATTTCATGCACTTTCATTGTCACTGTAAACTGGTAACACTTCTCTGACATTCCAGTTACAACATGTAAAATATAGTATCCCCAGCAGCATTTGCCCTTTTACTTACAACCTACTTCTTAAAAAAACCCCAATTTATTTTCAAAATTCCTCTGAACACATGAGTTTGAGCTGAAATCCTGGATGCATATACTCCAACATAATCAAACTCGTGGAAGAGCAAATGTCCTGGAAAGCTACACAGCTGGAGTGGGTTTATCCAGCTCCCCTGCGTCCCTCCACTACCTCTGCCTCAGGCTCTGAGAAGGGCTGGGTCAAGTTCTGGTTCCAGCTTTCTGGACTGTCCTCATCTCCTGTTCAATTTTTTCTCCTGTTTTCCTAGGCTGAGCAAGGTGCCAGCAGCAGAGGATTTGGCCTCTAGGATGCTGACAGCCTTCCCTCGAGGCCGAATCTCTGCACAAGATGCACTCCTTCATGGCTTCTTCAGCCCTCTGCCTTCTCAGCTCTATCAGGTTCCTGCTGGTAAGTTAACTCTTGATTGTGTCTCACCAAGAAAGAGCTAATTCACACGCCATTTATTATGAGTTTCTTCTGCACTCTGAAAGTCTCTGCCATTCACCCGGACATCTCTCTCTTTTCTGCCTGCCCTTCCTCCCCACTCCCATATGCTGCAAAGTTTACATCCCATTGCAAATTCGACAGCTTGTTTTTCTGTTTTCTTCCACTTGACCACAGTGTTAATACCAGAAGGGGACCTAAATGGGCTGCCGCCATGGTACATTTACAAAGCGGAGGTGTATGTGCCTTGACAGGTCGTTTCTTCCCCATTCTCTAACCCCAGGGGCCCGGAGCTTTCCCTCGGGCTGGCTCACACTGTGTATTCAGTGTAACTCACATGCTGGTCCCTCCTGATGTCCTGAATTCCCAGCTGCTCAGCATGATGTGCTAGCCCCAATTCCCTTGGACCACTCCTCCTGCTCCCTTTTGATGTTCAGAGACAACAGCTGTTCCTACCCTGTCACACCAGTTCTCCTTCAGTTTTACCTGCTTTATTTTCTTCTTCCCTTGCTCCCTTCTCTGAAGCACACAGCTGCATAGACACAGATCTGCCTCTCCCGCCCTGAGCTGACAGTAAATACAGGGTCTCTCAAGGTACAAGTTGTGTTCCTCACTAGGAAATCTCCCTCCTATCAGGCAACAGGCCAGAGAGCCCTCACCTTCCCTGTTGCCTCCTGGGCACTGGCTATGCTAGTTAGATGGTGGGTTTTTTTAAGATAGGGGCAATTAAGAAGCAGCCTTCTCAGACTGTGTTGTCAAGCTATTTGAAAACCTAATTTCTGGCTCCTGCTACTCATCCCGAGTGAAGGAGCAGCCAGCTAGCATCTCCCCCAAACCGCTGCCCTTCAGAAGGTGCTCTGTGTGTGTATGTGCATGAGTGAGAGACATCTGCATTCCTTTTCTGTTCACCCAGCCACAGAGCACAAATCTACTTTGACACTTTTAGAAAAATGAAAAGATGGAATCTCACAGGAGCCTGCCTGTGCCGGGGGGGGAGGAGGGGAGCACGCACAGCAGGAGGGAAGTTGACTTTTCTTTATACATATAGGGTTTTTTCCATGCAGAGTTTAAATTATGCCTGATAAAAGGAGTTTCGTGGATGTTTCAGTTCTTTCAAACCCTCCTGGCTTCCTCCCAATTAAATGAGGTTTGTCAAAGCCACAGGGCTCTGCTGCTGCCGGAGAGGCGGACAAGCACTTCCCGCAGTGACATCTCCAATCCCCAAGGGAGAAGATGAAAGTGTCAGTGCCAAGAGAGAGAGAGAGTGTGGAAAAAAAACAGGTACAGAGACAGGCAGTGTGAGAGAAAGGGAGAGATTGAGGAGAAATAGAAGGAATGAGAAAACAGATTGGCATAATGTGTCAATCTCCCCGACACACTGCCAGCGAAGGGATAGATTCATTTCACCATCCCATATTTATTATCCCCTATATTGCCATGAGAAGTACCTTGTGGACAGGAAACTGCATGGCGTTATCATAGCAACCAGTGTGTTGGGAGCAGAATCAAAGTGCACAGGGCTGAAACAAGTACAGTATGATCATGCAAGACCATATTCACGAGTGACTCATTAAGCCAGTAAAAATTAGGCAATTCTGAATAATTCCCCATGTAGCCATCCCTATTGCCATAATCGTGTAAGACATTTTTTCTCTTGTGTCACTTGAGCATCACAATATTTCATAATTTAACTATATAATTTTAAATTTCTCGCTGCTATGATAACACAAGGCAGATTTTAAATATATTGTGTTCCCACTTTGTTCTGGAGGATGCTGGCTATTAGTCCCCATCCTCTGAAGGAGAAAGTTAAAGCAAAAGGGCAAAGAATGAGCCGGAGAGGAAAGGTGAAAGGAGAAAGGAGTTGATCCCAAGGTGTGCGTCAGAGTAAGAGGGAAACAACATTTGAAAAAAGAAAAGGTTCCCATAAATTATTTTCTATTTTTATGAAATAATTCTATCCATAACTGTCCTTTTTATTAGTTGCTATGACAAGCTGGAAGCTAGAAGATGTTTTTCAAAGGTCAACTCCTGGGAAAAAATAATTGGAGAAATCAGTGTTTCAAAGACGAGTACCTGTCCAAATAGCATGTTTCTGATTACTGAGGGGAATGCTACTGGCTAGAGGCTGGCTGCTGCCCCGGGAAAGGGGAGCGGGAGCACGCAGCTCTTTACTTCCTGATGGTCAGCTCCTGCAGTGGGGAACAGGTTGCTATTCCTTATGCTCATCTGGATGCAAAGTGCTAGAAAAAAGAGTAGCCATGCTGTAAGAGAGGAAGACTCTGTCCCCTGAGTGAGCTGGTCCACAGATGGGCCTCTCCCACAGCTTCTTGCTCCTGTGCCTCTGGCACTAGAAAGGGCTGCTAAGGCCCTGCTTCAAACCCTACTCATCATCTCGGTGCCCTTAATTCTACGCACGCCACCAGCACCTCTGGATATAGCAACAGAGGAGAGGAGCAGGAGATTCTCCAGCTTCTTTCCACTGTGGTCAGTAGCCTAAGGGGTGGCAGTGATGACCTTTTGTAAAAGTGGAGCATTCGCTGTCCTTTTTCTGGCCTAAGCCAGCTCTGAGACAATTACCTTTGTGCAGTGCAGCCCTGCATTACAGCAGCTCTGATAAAACTTCAGTCTAACCCTTTGCCACCTGCTAAAGCAGAATGTTTTCCATCCAATTAATCACTCCTGGAAGAAAGATAAGATCCTTGAATCACGAAAGCATGAGGTGTGCTCTCAACTCGGTGTCAGTCCTGGAGTGCAAAGGCCCTCCTGAGAAGGTATCTCACTCTGCTGTCAGACAGGTCAAACACAGTAACAATTGCAACTTATTATTCTTAGTTATAGATTTGGTTTATTTTCTCTCTCTCTTGCCCTCAAAAGCTTTAGAGCAGGCTTGCAAGCAGGGAGGGTGACCAGTGGGATTTGGGGTTAGCACCAGTATGCTCCCAAGAAAACACACTGCAAGAAGAGCTCTGGCTGAACAACCCAGGCACAGGGGCCAGGGAGGCCTGAGCTGGCACCTGAGATCCTATCCCCACTAGACCCATGTCCAGGCTCAGTACAGACCTTTCTCCCAGTTCAGGAGACGTTCGACCCTGGGCATCCCATCGGCACAGCAGTTAGTCATCAAGTCTGATTTGCGCTCTGTGAGGAGGATTGTGTGTTGCGTGGATGTGGTCCTGGCTTGGACTAGGAGGGACTTGGGTATGGTTGGTCTCTGATTTGTTACCTCCCCACAGCAATTCAAAACCTATGTGCCCAGTGGTGATGAGATTGTACCATTCCTCCTAAAACAGCCCACTATTCAGCTTTTCAGAGACAAGGAGGAGGAGGGAGGCTTGATGTTGAGAGAGCACTGTCATATTTTAATGCCTGTTGCATCTAAACTAATGCAAAGCAAGCGTAGGCAATGAGGAGGTTAAGCCTGCAAGCCATTGCCTACCAAAAATGTCACTACTGTTGAGATTAGCCGGCACTGGTAGATGTTATCACAGGGCATGTATAAAGAAGAGCTGGCTTTCATGGACATCTTTTTTGGGTTGGCTGGTTCTCCTACATAGCTAATAGGTCTATAGATTATTTTACCTCTGTGCTCTGCCACCTGTGTAATACAGCAAATGCATATCCTTCACTGCAAATCAGATACAGACACCTAGAAAGTGAAATTCCCACCAGGTGTATGAATCTGGTTTATAATGTGTCTTAATAAGGGGAATAAACCAAAGTTGGTGTTGAGTAGCAAATCGGCTGCCTCTCCTGAACCAGAAGCAGTCTTTTCTGTAAGGTGATAAAGCAAGTCTTCACTTAACTCAGGAAAAACAGCCCTCACTTCACCTGGCCTGATCTCCACAGTGGTGGAAGGTCTGCTTGCTTAACAGACAGGACACTGAGGTTTTGTATTCTATCATTAAACCACCACCCTGGGAAAGAGCCATTGCAACATCACAGCAGATGCGTGCCAAGGGCACAGGCCTCTGGAGATGTTGCCCTGCTTAAGCTCTTCCTTGGGCACTGGCCTGGAGCAGACATCATGCTGGCAGGTGCTGGGCCCTGTTTAGGAGCACAGGGGGAAAGGGAAGGAAAAGATGGAAGGTTTCCCTTGCTCACTCCTCTGCTCATGCTCTTGCAAAAGCACAACTGGCACAAAGTTTGGCCCACATGACTTGTGGAAACAAAGTCCTACAGACATGGATCAAATGCTTTGACTCCCATTGATCTCAGGCCAGAGAATCTCTATAAAAGGTCTTATTGTTCAGGGAGATGAACTGCTCTTGGGAAGGAGTGCTGTTAATACCCTTCATGGAGGCAGGCACTATTGCATCAGAGGTTAGCAGACATTTTCCTATATTTTGTGTAATTGCAAGTTCTATCTGAGGTTTCTTTAACTTCCATTTTCCCTCTAACACTCTTAAATGCAAATCTGAGGAAATTTAGTTGTCTTATTTGCTGTGAAAGACATCCGGACTGGAACTCCCGCATAGTCATTTCCCATCCTCAGGTGCACTTCTGCCTTCACCCAGTTATCAGCAGAAAAGAGCGAATGGGGATGTAGTGATCAGATTTCTAAAGCACAAAAGTTTAAAGCTAAGTTTGAGATTGTGACAGCAAGCAACCATGAGCCTAGGAACTCAATTAGCCTGAAAGACAACTATCTCATTATCTTTCCTAAAATGATATAAATACATAAGAATATAAAAATTTAAAATAAATTCTCTCTCTCTATTGACTGTCTAGATGACTGAATTTCACTGCTCAATTTCTTTAAACACTCACTTTAGTATTTATTTATTCTAAGCGTGAAGCAGCTACGATAATTAGACTGTCAGATTTGGTAAGTTAATGAGGAGTCACTGGAGTGGAAGGTTTTGCATTTGTGAAATTGCTGAAGGAGAGAAGCTCCGTGCCTTCGCTCTATCTCTTTTTTCTTTTTCTTTTTTTCCTCTTCCACTGGGTGGGAAGGAGAGAGCTTGGCAGTGCACAGATCCATTTGAATCCTTTTGATTAGCGGGTTGCATTCCTACCACTGTTCTACTAAATCGTATTTTGCTGCTCCAAGAAAAAGAAAAAGAAAAAAGAAAAGGAACCATAGATGAGATTTCTAGAGACGGGTGCCTAGATTAAAGAAATCATTTTCCAAAAAAATCAGAAGGAACAGAGTTGTGAGAAACAGGATCCTGAATTAGTTTATATTGTGGCTAACATCACAGGAGAGCGTTAGGAAAGTAGCACAGTGAAGGAAAAGGGCCGTTTTGCAGCTTTCTCTTTAACCTGATTTTCCCACAGGACAATCAGTGCTCACAGTTCCAGGAGTGAGACTGCAACCTGAAATCTGTGACCTCTTTGCTTCTTACCGAAAAAGCCATTTCTCAGGAGGTTCAAGCAAATTTTGGTAGACAGCATGGATGACTGACTAATTCTTGGGTAAGTGCATAGTTGCCACTGTCAAAGCTGGTGCCATCATCCTTAGCACATGAATTCCTTTGTGTATTGAAGGTGGGAAAACAGAGCTGGATGACCACATCCCAGGCTGAGGACAAAGTGGAGAATCTCACATTCAGAGAGATCAGCAAGCCAGTGATCCCCAATGCACAATGCTCAGTGGTATCATGGGAGGTTTGGGTTTGTTTCATCTTATTGCCAAGTCTCAGACCAGTGGCCTTTCCTCTGATGCCTCCCCAGTCAAAATATTGCTTAATCTCCCCATTGCTTAAACTGACCAAATCGCTTTGTTTGCCTTTGTCCTTGTCTATTGAGTTCCCATTTTATAGCTTACTTATGGAACCTGAGCAGTGCTGGGCAAAATCTCCTTAGCTCGTAACATCCTTGGTTTTAATTAGTCACTATTTAAAATGACAGACCTCAAAATGATGTTTCAGCATCAACATTTTTCATCTCCGGTTTGTTACAGAAGACCAAAAGATCATTTAAAATCACTGTTATTGAAAGAAATTACCAGAAAATACCCTTTTAATATATCCTGTCTCTTTGTTTACTTTGTGCATTTGTTAACAGCATGTGTCCAGTCAGTGTCACCAGCTGCGTTTGTGCTTGCAGGGCAGACCTGGAAACTGGTCTTGAGGACAAATTAGTTTGACTGTCTTACTGTTTGCCAAGCTAAGAGACAACCTCTGTGATAACAGGGTGAACCTCAGCTACCTGTCTGTGCTTCCAAATGCATGTAGACAGCATGTACCTGCTACAGAAACAGGTCCCAGCACTCAGTGCCAGGTCTCACAGCCTCTCTCTACCCCATCTGCCCTCATCACGTAGACAACAGCTGGCAGACAGGACACCCTCAAGTCCTTTCAAGAAGGACCTGACACTGCCAGCCCTGTGACCAGATTGGGTTTTGGAGGCAGGCTGGATATGTTCCCTGCTCACCTGTTCAGCTAAGTGCAGACAGGGTGGCTGTTCTCTCTCTGTGATCAGGGAGGAACTAATCCTGCCAAAAAAGCTGGGTGTTGGTTCCACTAAGGCTTCTGGGACAACTCACTTGAGGAGGGTACTCATGCTTCAGCGTTCAGTGAACTTGGATTTGGCCAGTTTTAACTGATTTTGAGAGTATTTCATACATACGTAAGTTAAAATAGTGAAACCATGAAAATAGTAGGAGATACTCTTAAACTTTTTTTTTTTTTTAATTAAACTGGCCTCAAAGTGTTTGTGTTCTTTTTTTTAAGATGCTTATAAAACATACTAAACAAGCTTAAATGTCAACTCAAGTTTTCTTCTGCACTTCATTACAGGAAAACATTCTATAAATGATGGATTTCATATTATTAATTCTCTTTTTTAAAAAGGCATCTGGATTCAGACATGCAAGCAAGGTTATAAATGAAACTGTTTCTTTTTTTTTTTTTGTCATTTTAACAGGCTACCAATGGAAAGCAGGGGGTTCTGTATGCTATTTCAAATCTAATCAGAGGTAGATAGGCATCTAAAGCACAACAGCCTCATGCTGGCACATGAGAGAATGGAATTTCCTGGGAACATAATGAAATTGGCCAGCCTTCCTTCGCTGGCCAACCTGAGCTAAGTTACAAAAATAGACAAAACCAAAAAACTAAACATACCAGGCTCAATCATTAATCCATGGGCCCTGAGCAACACAGCAAGGGACAAAACATCATCACAGTCTCTTCCTTGTTCTCCTTCTGGTTACAGGAAGAGAAGAGATAGTGCCAGGCATTTATCCCAGGGTGATATACACTCCATGCCAACACTCCATCCATTTTCTACCCTATTGCACCTCTTTCATTCTACCTGCCAAGCAGGAACGTATGGATCATTGGAATCTGCTTCCATTTTCATGCTGCCTCTCAAAACGCAGAAAAATAATGCACTGCCTCTTACATGTATGTGCTACTGTACTAGCTGAGTGTAGTTGAATCTACAGAAAGATTAGGGCTTGTTTTAAACCAGCTGTTAACAAGCAAAGTAACTGAAGTCACTAGTCCCACAGAATATTTGTAATCAGGATTTGTTTTTTCCCTTTGATTCAGGACTTAGGCCATGAATTTTTAACCTGACAGAATTCCTTTGCAACAAGGGCAGATTCTACCTTCCATTACACCAAGGACCTTTGAAATAACTCTTGATATTGACAAAATGAAGCAAAATCTGTGAGAGTATAAAACAAGGGCAGAGTTTGGTGGAGTGGGTTATTTTTAAAAATCACCTTTCAGTAGAAGAGAATGAAACTGTGCAGATGTCCTGCCTTTTGTTTTTCAGAAAGCAACGTCAGAAAGATTGACTTGGCAACGAAGATGTAACGGCACAGTCTGGACACTGGACTTGCGGAATAAACTCAGCCATGTGTCACTTAATAGAGAGATCCCTGGACCAGAAGATCGATGTACAAACAGGACAGATGGGGACTGACAATTGAAAGAATGTAGAGGCTGATCCAAGGCTTACAGAGACCTGTCATTTCTGGGGTTTGCCTACAATCTCCTACAACAAAAGAGCTCCTGAGGGAAGGAGGGGATTAGTCAAAAGTTGAGTGAAGTCTCCAGGGAAGATGGTTTCTTGGATAAAGTTGTCAACAAAAGGAATTGTTCAAGACTATTTGTTATAATTTCCTAGAGGGAGCTTCTGCCATCACTAACAGGATTACCAGCATACTGGTTCCACACCAACAGAGCATTAGACATGTGCATTGCAGACTGGTTGCTTAGAGCTGAATTCAGGGGTCTTCTTATACTGGGTCCCAAATGTGTGCAGGTGTTGATAAGCAGAGGGGAGATGGCAAAGAATTAAGATGCAGCCAAACACAGGCCATTTTTGGTCCAGCTGTTGCAGAGTCCTGGCTCATTAATGAGTTACCAGAGTGTTTTAATCTCCTTGATCTCAGGGCTGCTGACAGACTATGAGAAGGAAAGCTAATCTGAGGTGAGTGCTGATCAGTATACATGGGAAAATCAGAGAGCTCTTTCTCAACTACAGTTACTGTAAGCTTTCTCATAGAATTCTTCCTGGAAGAATCGCGAAAGCAAATAACTTACTGTGTTCATGCATTAGTCTGCTTGGCTTCAGTTATCTGGGATACTTTTTCTCAGCTCTGGGACATCAGAAACCAGAAGCCTTAGTGTAACCTCACAGTAGATCTGGGAAGAAAAGGAAGACAAAGATAAATCATTAAGGTGCAGGCATGCAGACCTTCTTGACTACTTCATATTCATCTGAGTAGTGTCACTGGCATGACTGGGAGAACTTCTCTGAGCAAGAATTATGCAGAGCATTGAGGCACTGGAACAAAACCAGTCATGGACCTATGGGGAAACACCAGAGAAACGGGTGGCAGCCATATGAAGAGCTGGAAGGTGGTATTTTAGTGCAAGGGAGCTACATCTCCAGCCCCACCCCAGTCCATTGTTTGCTAACCAAACACTGCAGATCTGGGCAGGAATCAGCACAACTGTTCATGTTCCCCCTTGCCCTTGCTATAGACATTAATAGCAGGAACATATAGATTAGCTACATAAGAGAGTGCACAGACTATCTGCAGGCACTGCCCAGAGGACAAGAGGTACTCCTTACGTTACATGACAGTCTGTAGCCTTGATGAAAAGGCAAGCTATGTCTCAAAAGTCTTTCCACCTCTAGATTGTGTGGACCCAGGTCTCCCAAACAGCACTCACTCTCAAAGTGAGCATGAATGCCTGAGCTCCCTTTGTAACACTGAACAGAAATTTGTCTCAGTATTAGGACCTTTTGCCTTTCATTTGCTCTGCAATGAATCTGGAATAATATTACGGTGACCTCACAGCAGTATAAGCAAGATCAGAGTAGAGTATCCTATAGAGTTCTACTTAGGCATGTATCTCTGTGTCAGCTTCCCACGCGCAGGTTTATTTGTGGAGAGAAAGGCATTTGGAACCTTTTTAGAAGAAAACCCATAGCTCTTAAACACACTGGCATTGGCTGTTGCATTGCAAAAGCTTCTGAGAACTGGTACAAATAAGAAACTTTTATAAAGTGGCTGGCTGCATAAGTAGAGCTACACTACAGTGTCATATGCATGTTCAGACCGGCTGTAAATGATGCCCAAGTTGGGATACGATACGATACAGGGGTTCTGCATTCCTTTTGCGCTCTTGGAGATGGCTGGACTAAGAGCAGTGAAAAAGCAGGATCTCTAATGCCTGCCATGGGATAGTTATGGCTGGATGTCTGCTCTTAATTGGGAGCCACTAAATGCTCAAGATATGTTAAATGGAAGGATTTGTTATGCATGGACAGTGAGGGATCACTGAATCGCTTTCCTCATGGTGTCTATCCAGGACATCAGTTGTAAATTTCTTCTGCCCTGGAGCAGCAAAGAGAATGGCTTTGCTCTTTTACATAGCTACCCCATAAGCTCTTATGCTAAATTGCCAAAGGGTCAAATGATACCTTCTAGCTCTGTATCTGGAGGGGCAGAAAGCCAGGAAGACCCTAGCAAAAGGATATGCTGCAACCCAGCACTCTTTTGTTCATTAACTCAACATTGGAGGTCAAATGCCTTAAATATGCCAGATCAGAGAGAGAAATTGTCCAAGGACTGCTCCTCTCCCAAACTAATAGGAGTACTATTTACATCAGGAGTAATGATCTCAGTAGATTTTCCATCTCCTGGTCTGCACAATCTCAGGGGCAGCAGCTCTCATGGAAAATGGACATAGTGTTGCAATGAGTCAGGCAGCAAGAGCAGGTAACAAGAAACACATCTAAATTCATGTACCAAGTTAGTACCACCTAAAAAGGTGGTCCAGCTTCCCCTATTTCCCTTCCTGCTTCAAGCTTCACAATCTCTCTCTCTTTTGCTCTCTGTCACTTTTCTAAGCCCTTGATGAGCTGATTTAACTCACTAAACAGGTGGAAAACTATTAGCTCTTTTGCTGAGTTAGTTTTCACTGCTTTAGTGAGCTGAATCAGATTATCAAGGGGTCAGAGAAGTACCAGACTTCATGCATGGCTGAGTGTGGAATGGGAAAGGGGGACTGGGAAAAAAGCCATGAAGTTTAGACTCTCTTATCTCCAACCTGCTCACATCTAGTTTGTGTGGGTGGTCATCCCCTGTCACATCTGGATGTTTCATGTTCTGTTTTGAGGTAATAACTGAACGGGTTCTAGTGAATAAGTGCTCAGTATTGCTATCATGTATGTGGGCCCATCTCAAAAAATCTAGGTGTTTGCTGTTGAAAACCTGACAAAAAATCCCAGACATTGGCAGAGAGGTGCAGGGCTGACCTTTACTTTTTTCCAGAAAATACTTTCTCTTGGCAGGGGTAAGAAGCCTTGGTAAAGCAGGTGAGAGTTTATGAAGTGCATGTAAATGGAGATCATTGTGCTCAAGGGTCATCAAACTGTTTCTTCTCACCCCCTAATAAAAAATTAAAAACAAATCTGAGATTTTTGAGAAATCCTTTAACATCCTTGTTTATGTAAGGAGAGTTTAACAGCAGACTTAAATATTTGCTTTAAAAACAATTTGAAGTAAATGAAATAACTTCTTTCCCAGGCCAAGATTCTGTTTTACTTCAGCCCAGAGCAAGTTTGTTGGCCAAATTACATATCCCCAAGAAAAAATCTGAGGGCTTTAATACTTGCAAAATCCCTGTCTGTAATGGTGCAAGCGGGCAACGCTCTTTAAAGGGGGGAAAAAAGCGCCAGGAAAATCCCCCTCACAAGCCAGAACTGCATTTGGGGAGCCCAGATGAAAGCCCTGATGCGGGTCATGTGACAGGTGTCACTTCAGTAATGATATTGGGGCAGAGATAAAAGTCCCCGCCGGCTGGTCATGTGACACCCCTTCATTACTGGCACAGCAGGTGGTCGGAGAGTCTCAATGCCTTTATTTTTTTATTATTTTTTAATTTTTTTTTTTATTCTGTGATAATGAGAAAATGTTTAAACTTCCATCCCTGTGTTTAAACACTTCTTCATGCTGACAGCAGCAGGAGATCCCTTGATCAGCTGTCAGATGGGAAAGTGCAATTTTTCTGGAAAGTAAACAGTGTGTTTGCCAGTTGGAAATCATTTTCTGTTTGTTGGGACTGCTAGTCGTGGTGTGATGGAGCCATGTCACAGCATCTGACAACTTGGGAATAGGGAACAAAAACAGGCTGAGAAATGGGTTTTAGACTGCTTCTGATAACAGGAGCTTGAGATTTTTGACACTTTGCTATTATTGTGGGGGAAAAACACCACTTATGGATTGCTTATGAAACTTTTAAAGCAGTGGCTCAGCATCAGTGTGAATACGTGGGACCTTCTAAAAGAAGCTCCTGCATTTTAATATAACTTTCCTAGGAGAAAAACAAAAGGGACACACACAGGAACTAAGTGGGTGTGGCAACATGTGGGGGTGAAGGTGGCCAGATCTCATTCCTGGCTAGCAAGAAACAAAAAACAAAATCTGTATAAAGTCTCCTTATATTAGAAAACTTTTAATGGCTCTGATGTCACATAGGCTTGGGGAACACACTGGAAGTTTCAGGTGAGACAAGGAAGGCAAATGTGGTCACAGGATCATGCTGGAGGGCTCAACCCCATGCCAGGGTGGCTGGGGCCTGGCTGAAATCGGAGCTGTTATTCTCTCCTTCGTTAGTACCTTGGAACCCAACTAAGTTCGCTTTAAATGCTAACCACATTTTTTTCTTTTCTTATTAGGCAAATAACTTCTGAAAGTCAACTCCCATAGAGAACAAGAGATACAGATATAATGCACATAATTTTAATTAAAATTAAGGTTTGAATGTACATATGCAGAGGTATACACAGCATTTTTCCTATGCAGACACAGACAACATCTTATATGCAGAATCAACAAATCAACCTGATTTCAACACTGGGAAAGTTAATTACTCAGAGCACAGCTTGGATCATGTATTAGGTATTTGCAGAAGTTATGTTACATGGAGTCCTTGCTAGTCTCCCAACAAGCGCTCTCCTCTGCTGGCTGCACTGCTGCCATCTCCCTCTTCCTAACGATCCCCATTAACAGCTTCCTGCCTATTACACTCCATGAAGTCTCAGTCATTAATACAGAGGTTGGGATGCCCAGCTGGTATCTCACTTGCACCAGGAAAGCCCTAGAGCTGCTGCTTGGGTTCCATCTGCCTGCCCTTGAGCCAGGCCAGGCTGTGGGGAGGCCGCTGGAGCTGGGGAGGTGGCTGGGCCTCCCTCCCGCCCCACTACAATTAGGGGCAGGGCCCAACCATCAGCATAAATGATCCCAAGCGAAAAGATCAGATCAGAATCTGGCCCTTTGTTAGCAGTCATTAAAAAACATTGCACTTTTAATAGGTGCTTATTCAATTAGCAGACTAACAGGCTCCATCTGATAAGCTGGGGATTTCCCTGGGAATCTGAGTCACATACTGCCGGAGCAGCTCTGCACCCTGTGGTTAACCCTCTCTGCAAAGAACCACGATGGAGGCCAGATCCCAGCAAAAGGTTTATTTTTGTATTTTTAAGGGAGAAGGAAAAGTCCTCCAATGTGCCTCGAAGCCCCCGGCGGTACCAGTGCCGAGTGTGAGTCACACACCACACGCTGGAAGGACCCAGGAGGCTCATGGCACCAAACTGTGGCTGCTGCAGACAGGAGACTCGCCTGAGCTGTGATAAACGCGCTGACATTTGGCAGCCTGACAGCTTCACAGTCCCAGAAGAGGCTTCCTAATTAGAGCCTGGGTGAGAAATAATCCACAACTTGAAGTTTGTCTCTAGCTTCCTTGCTGTACTTTTTTTCCCCTCCCTTTTTGTGCCTCTTCTCCCTTTTCAGTGTTTTCTCTCACACGTTCTCAGCACATCCCCTCCCGGCGGGCGGAAGCAGCAGGAAGGGTCATTTTTGCCTGTCCTCAGCTCAGAACAGCTCCCAGCAAAACCACCCCTCTTGCATTCCAGTGCTGCACTTGAAGGAGACAGGGAGATAAGGCAGGGGAAAGGACGGTACATGGTGAAGTTTATGATGAGGCAAAGTACAACTGGTCTGGAAGAAAACCAAACCAGTCCCATTCATTCCTAGTCAAACAAGTAGGGCAAAACTAGTGCTCCCAGCAGCGGGAGAATGGGGACTCTGGGTCTGGATCCAGCCCTGAATTTTGCTTTCCTCTACAGCAAGCTGGCCCTGAATGCCACATCACAACATCCTGAATCTTTTAGCTGGAGCCAGGGTCTGAATTCAGCATTGCCTTCAAGACGTACATATCGTGATGCTGCTGTATCATAGCAAGACATTAATCCAGCTGGCCATAAGATGAAATATATTCTTAGAGATATGTAATGTTACAGAGCCAGTTCTTTTAAAGCTAAATCATATTCCACCCATTTACCCCATCACATGCATATTCTCTGAACAGTTCCAAAAAAGCTCTTCAAATGCAATAACCTCTGGATTTGAGATTATATCAGCAAGCAACATCTGCTAAAACAAGTATAACTCTTTTACTGTGTTTATTTCCTAGAGGGTTGGTTGCTGATAGTGGGATTGATTGTTCTCTATTTAATAACCTAAAGTCTTTTCCAGGGTAATGGAAGAGGTAGCAAAGCTCTTCAAAGACAACAGCCACTCTGCAACAGCTTGGATACAGATACAAACATCAGAATCTACTTTATGTTAGAGGGTCATTCACCTTTACTGTCCTCCGCAGTGAATACCGTATTCCCTGGATAGCCACCAGAAACAAGCAAAAACTTGAGCTTCTCCAGTCTTGGCCATATGTTACATCAGGCAGCTCTGTATGTTGCCACCATTCAGCACAGACGTGGGACCAACACCTCCAGATATTTGACCATTAGCTCTCCAAAGCAGAGAGTTCATTTAAAATATGCAGTTGAAGCCATTTCCAGGACAAACATATTTATTGCTGAGATATACTAGAGGATCTCCATCTAACACCTCTAGAATTCAATAGGAGTCTTATTCAGAGGACTGGAGGTCCTTGGGGGGTGTACTTTTTTGAGGTTTCACTTTGGGGGCTTCATTATGATTGCTGATGCCCAAGTGTTTCATGTGCTGCAGGTGTCTATGTATTGTGCAGCTATGAGAAAAAACCATGGCATCCTCCTTTGTAACGCCTGTACTGCTAAGATAGCGGGGCCGAGAAAATAGTTTATTGAACGGATGCTATTCCCCACAAACAGATGTCTATGAAGTAAGCAGAGCTGCTCCCTGAGGTTCTAATATTAACAAATTCCCTGAATAGACTGTAGCTATGTGTTTTCTACCATCCCTCTCTATAAACTGGAGTATGGATTAGTACATTCTATTTATAGAGCCCAGCCCACCCACTTCCTTGGAGCACCCCTGAAGCTGAGGGAGATGTAGCTGCCTTCATAGCCAGACACCACCTCCAGGGTCCATGTTAGCATCATATCAAAATTCTGCCTTTCAGCGTAGTAGAAAACTTGGAAAAAATTAGAGCTTGTTCTGGACCTAAAAAATCTGGCTCCATCCCTGCCCTGATTTTTTTGCATGATAAATGAGTATAGACATGAAGAAGGACAAGAGTATAGATGTGGGGAAAGCTCTCCTGGAGGACTGACTGAGGAGGAGATGAGGCAGAGCTGTCTCTGGGTGACTTGCATCTTGTGTACCTGCATTCACTGTCACTGCAAAGTGAGCACAAAGGTCAAAGAGCTGCATTTTACACACATATGCATGTTTCATATGAACCATTTTAAAATTTGAGTGAATCAGTTGATAGAGTATTTTTTAAGTTTGTTAGTTTCAGTTATTTAAAAATAAATTTAAAATAAACAAACAAAATCCAGTTGAAAATTTGGCAAGGGCTGAATCATTTGAGCAAAATTTTCCCAGGAGAAGCATAGATCTCTAATAAGCAACAGAGGAGATGCCGTATTTCACAGCTGCAATGCAGATCTGCAGCCTCTCCAGGGACTCCCACACACTAAACAGGGATTTCTTCAGTTTAAATGCCAGATCCACTTTGGTCCCAGTGAAACTCCAGAGGGGCATTATCTAGGAAAACGGGGCATGTTTAATCCACTTTATCATTAATGCAAAGAACAGTCTCAATATTTGTGAAAACCAAAGACTTGTTATGAAAGGTCCTTCATATCTTGCGTAGATTAAACTCTACTTGCCAGCCTCCCCTAGGCAGTTGGGCCATAGTTTGTTTATGACATCTCTATTTATGATATACAGGTCTTTCTGGGTCTGTGATGAAGCAAGTGTGAGCTAGACCGCTGGCCTGACTGGGCACTTCCTTGAAGGATGTGCTTGTTTGGTGACTAAGGCTGGAAGTGCCACAGGTGCCAAAGGAAAATAACAGCTCTGAGCAACACAGTCTGACTTGGGCTTCGACCTTCTCATCAAGAATGGTTGTTGCATTTTCTGTGCAGAACCTGCTCTGTTAGTGAAATCTCAGGCCATTTTACATTTTGACTGGAATTAAAATAAAAAAGATGAAAAGATTCTACACCAGTGAACAGGGCTCTTGAGTTTACTGCCATGTGACAGTACTGCCAAGGCAGTCTGTCCCCACAATGAAGTCTGGGAACAATTCTTGTGAACTAAACACAGTGCTGTTGCACAGGCCTCCTCCTAGGTGAGTAGTGCCCACGACGATGCTGGTGAGCTGTGGGCTGAGCTGCACAAACCTGCATCCTGCACCTGGTGAAAAGCTGCAAGACAAACCCATGCTTCGCTGGGTAAGTGCTGAAGGCTTCTCACCTGATTATGTCTCTTATACAAAATCCTCTCAGAAGCCATTCAGCTGGACACAGACCTGAAAGATTTAATTCAGCTGAAGTAAGACTGTCTGCAAGAGACCTGAGAGCAGGGATGTTGACCATCCCACTGTGGATCCTGTGCAGAAAGAGCCAGGAGACAAGCTTGGAGATAGGTGTGAGACCCCAAGCTTGGGACCATGTTTGAGGCTCCTGCGAGCAGAATGATGAGGCTGCCTTGGGGGCTGAGTGAGGAGGTGACCTGAGAACCATAAACTCTTCAAAGGTGATAGAGAGAAACCCAGGAAAGCAACTGCCCAGCTGGCAGAGAAGGGACCGTTATCCTCTGGGCGTGATGAATGAAGGCAGACAGGTCGCTAGCTGTCCCTGTGTTTTCTGGGAGCTGCTTGTATGCACCAGGCTAGAGCACAGCCCCAGCCAGGGCAGACTCCGCTCGACTTAGCAGAAGTGAGGAAAAAATGGCCAGGCATGGAGGGAATCATGCTGTGAGCAGCGAGGGCTGGACACTCCATGCCAGACAGTGCCTGAGGCAACTGCGGAGGAAATGTCCCTGAAGGGGCTGCCCTGGGGCCCCGGACTGGGAAGAAACAGCTCCTGAATATGACCCCCTCTTGCTCCGCGCCTTCCCTTCACAGCAGGCACTGCTATGTGGAGTTCCCTCCCATTTGCATGAGCGAAGGAGGGAGAATGTAGCCTCATCTCACAGATTTCCACCCACCTCCCCTATGGCTTTGGATGAAGTTTGGAGGGACGTGGAGCAGAGAAGCTCGTCCCCAGTCATGGGTGCCTCTGGGCAATGCCCACTTCAGCAATGAGTACGGTGCTTCCTTGAGCTGCACACCCTTCAGAAGGAACAGCCGTATCATCACCTTCAGTTGTACCTGGGGTCTCTGTTTCCTTCAGGCAGATCCTCCAGCTGACACTGAGGAGGAAAGGCAAGCCTTGGGCAGATGTGTGAACCCCCCAGCATGATCACTGCATTTACCAAGCATCCAAAGAGCTTTCAAGGGTCTGAAGATATCTTCCATTGCTAGTATGATTACAGCTCTAATGAGATTTGAAGCAAGCAGTTTCTTCTAAACAATGGTGCTATCTCATTCTAACCCATTTAGATGATAATCTGCTCTTCCAGACATTAATATTTTCATATTAATGTAGATCCTTTTATCCCTGTAGCTTAGCACTGGGTTCTGATTTATTAATAACTGGCTCCCTCTGGACTAGGGGAGCAGGATGCTGCATTGTGATGAGTTTAATAACTCACTGCTCCCTATTACTAAATCACAGACTAGTGCTTCAAATTTGCAGAGAGAATTGGGTTGACTTTCCCTCATTCCTTAAAGCATCTTAGTCCTGTTGTGCAAAACTAACTGCTAACAATCTTTCTTAAATGAGCCAAGAGTTCTAATACGGGTTCAGTCCACTCAACTTTTAACAGCATTTCAGGGAGCAAGGGCAAGAACAGAGTTAACAGATTTCACTGGCTTTTCCCATCAAATGGTGCCAGGGCACTTTTCTGGAGGCATCAGCAATCTAACATCCAGCAGAATTAATGTATTTATTATTTTAGAAGAGCTCATGTTTTTTTTAAATGTCTCCCAGTTTGAAGGAAGGGTTGAAAGTAAGGACAGCCTATTTGCATTGTGAATAAAGTTATCTGCCTCCTCCACCACCACTCCACCCCCCCACCAGAATATGCAGAAATAAATGCTTTCTAATGAACCCTGGGGGGCTGAAGCTTTGATATGGATCTTGCTGGGGGTATAGTGGTCCGAGAGAAGTTATCAACTGAAACCTAGCATGCCATGGGGGGGTAGGCAGTCTTCCTCAGAGTGTGAGAGAAGGGAAATTGGATTATCTTGCTAGCAGTTGGTGTTTTTCTGTCTGCAAGAATTTACAGAAGAGAGGCCCCAGTTGGGAAGTTAAATCCAGCCTTCTGCAAACAGTAATGTTTTTTTTCCTCATCTAAATAAAAGAGATGATCCCGTCCAAGTTCTGGAAACTTTCTTCTCTTGCTCTGGCTGGATGCAGGGCAGGTGGGTTAGAGAAGCAAAACTGCAGGATTTGAATTTCAGTTTGGTGGCTGCTGAAAGCGTTGAGTATGTGTGGCCATGTGTTTGTAAACACAGATTACTCTTTGAATGTGACAGCTGGCTTTCAAGGAGCTCCCACAGCAGGCAGAATCACAGCAGTACACACTTCAGTTCCCTCAGACAAATCTATTGTAGGACGCTGTTTTGCAGTTTACAGCACACCAAATAAGCTCAAAAAACAACAAATGTAGCCGAAGCCCCTTAATAGAGAAGATCTGTTTAAATGGGTTGCTTTCTGGGAACAAATTGTTGAATAAAAAGAACACCCTGGCAATGGGAAAGTTTTCTGCGTTGCCAAGAGGTTCCATAAAAAGACCATTTTATAGCGTTAACCCGTTCCCTGTAGAAGCCAGAGCACACCACAGAGGATCACATGCTGCCTGGGAAGCAGCAGCAGAGATGAAATACAGCAGCCATTGAGCGACAGGGCCTGCAGCACGCAGGGCGGCTGCGCTCGCTCCCTGGGCAGCGGCTGGCCAGGCCAGTGCCGCGGGGATTCCACCGCCCACGCCAGCCCAAGCAGCCCTTCCCTTGGGGTGAGGACACAGCCCCTTCCTAACAGAGAGGGCAATGCAAGGAGCACTGAGCGAGCTCCCTGGCACAGGGAACAGCAGAGAAACGATTCTGCAAGAGTTAGGAGATAGACAGGAAGGAACCATGACATAAAGTGCCGCTGTTGTTTTTCAGTATCAGGATGCCGCACCATAAGTTTCACAAGGTTGCAGCATCCTTATGGATCAACTGCAGAGTCCCAGTAGCAGCATTTTGGGATGATTTGCCCTGATTACTCCAGAATTTCTGCAGCTTTTTTGAGAGCGGCGTTGGTCCCCGGCCTGGCTCTGAGCAAAGTGCAGGCCAGCTCTGACGCCAAGGAGAGCACTGCAGGCAGGCTCTGCTGTCAGGCTGCGCTTGCATTTTTGACAGCAGGGCTGCTGACGCCAGTTTAAGCAATCTTGCTCCCCTCACCCTCCCCATTGCATCCTTGCCCATACTCTGCACCATCAGCTACGCCAGCATGCTGTCTGTGTAGCACATGGTGAATGAGACCAGAGAACTGATTAGATAAAAAACAACCCGAGGAAAAAAAAAATGTTTATTTTCAGCTGGATTGGTTCCTGCTCTGGGTCACTGCACAGCAGGGCAACTCAGGGACGAGAGTAAGTGCCGAGGACTGGGTCTGTAAACTGTCAGTAAAGGTCTCTGCTGCCACCACCCTTTCTAGCTCTATGTTGGGGTTTAGGCTTGATTTTCTGTAGGGCCTTTGCTTTCACCCAAGTTTAGATTTCTCCACAGAGATAGATGTGATCCAACCTGCAACAAGAGCTTGAGACCCTTCCTATTTCACAGAACAGGCTACATCTCACAGTGCAGCTTGCTGCAAGGATTCTCAGGATCCCCCCCAAAAAAAAAATTTTGGGAGGGGTTGAACTAGATGACCTTTAAAGGTCCCTTCCAACCCAAACTATTCTATGATTCTGTCTCCTGTAAATAGACTTGTCTATGTATGTGTCACCATCCAGCACCACCAAGTGAGAGTAAACCTGGTCAGTAATGCAACAGAGCTGCATTACTAGCATGCTGCACACTCCATACTCAGCTCTGCTTCTGGTCACAGGGGTGCAGCTACTCTGCTCCCAGCAGTGGGATTAGTGACTTTTGGGCAAGCAGCATGGGACTCTGCCTCTCGCTGGGCTGCACGAGGCTTGTGTGCCTTGTATTGCAAGTGGGCTAGTTTTAGCACCAACTGCTTCAGTACCAAAAGGTGTCATGGAATTTAAATGACCACAGATGGCCACAGCTTCTGTTTTATGTCTAATCTGTGCCCCCCACCCCCAAAACACCACCACAACAGCACCGTGCTCCCTTTGCAAGAGGCTGGTGAGAGGGCAGACTCAGGTGAGTGAGTGCTGCCAGTTCCACACCTCTGCTACCTGCTGCTTAGCCTGGATTTTCCTTACCTAATACAGAACTTGTTAACTATATGTAAATATGATGGAGTCAGGCAACAGAAAAGTATAGGTGAATGTAGAATAAAATACTTTTGATCTGCTTCCTCTAAAACATTCCAAATCCATGTCCTCAGGGTCTTTGAGACACGTATTGTATTAGCTGGAACACCTTGGTTTAGTACTGGATCATTAGCTTCCCACATTTTTCAACAGGTGAAGGAACCATGCCCAGATATAGTTCATGGCAACTGTGCAAACTCATTGTAAGTAGTGGCCAGATGTTGGCAAGAAGAGTCTGAAGAAAAGTGCATGTTATTTCTTATTTAAGCGTACAGGAAAATGGATCTTCCTATCCAGCTGTGAGCCTTTCCAGAATACATCCCGGAGTGCAGCTGATGGATGTGCCTCCCACAGCCCATAGGGTTTGATGCCGTTCCAGGCATGCTTCATGGGGAGTATTCAATTCAAAATAATTATAAACTTGAATAGAGTAAGTACCAATCCATGCAAAAGCCACTTTGGCTGCTGCCTGGGAATAGATTACAAAGCAGCACATTTGCCTATTGTGTGCATGCTTGTAAATTTTAAGTGCTGGGTGAGATCTCTGAGTCTGGAGAGCATCAGAGGATCTTGAGAGCACTAATGAAACGTGGAACCCAAATCTTTCTGGTTCTTCCTCCCAAAGGAGTTCCAGACTGTATTCGGTAAAAGTCACCACAGCTTCAGTAACTCCTAATAAATCTTACACTAGTTTCAGATTTAGAGAACCCACACAGGAAAAACCTGCTCCCAAACTCTCATCTCCCATCTTGGTTACATTAATTTCTCCTTGTGGTCCTTCCCTGACATCCATAATACTCCACCTCCAGTCCAGGCAGAACAGAGTAGTGCAGATCTGAGTCACGCAGCATTGCCTCCACATTGGTCTCTCTCGGTCCCTCCACTGCGGCACCCTTTCCATCACACCACGTAGCAGGGCCTTCAAGCTCCTCTCTAACCCTGCTCTTTTTTATTCACCCACCCGATCTTCTGTTACACTGCTAATAGGACCCACTTTGCTCCTCCAGTGCTAGCTGCTTACTCTCCTCACTGGCCAGCATTTCCAGCCACTGCCTTCTCGTTTCCATTTGCAACGCCGCCCCTCAGCACTGGCCTGTCTCGGAAGGCCTGCAAAAAACCACCTCATTTAGAACCCTCCTGGATACTCCTTATCCTTTGCAGTGGCGATAATAATCTGCCTAAATTAGTCCCAGGCTTCTACACTTCACTTCTCCATTGGCTTTACTTGAGGGAATGAGGACAGTGGCTTTTGAGGTGCATCTCAGTGTTAAAGACCCCGAAGGCAGACAAGACAACCTTATATATAATTTAAGCACGACAGACTCGCTGAAGACACAGTAGGTTAGAAAAGTCGCTGCTGTGCCCTGAACGCACAGCCAGCTGAGGGGCAAGTACAGATCTCCTACATGTGATTGAGGTCTGCAGTCTGGGCCACAAAGTTTTGAGACTTAGGCTGTGGTTTGATTATAAAATAAATCTGACTTTGTGGTTCCCAGTATTAGATCAAAAATGCCACAGCCATATGACATGAAGCATGGATCCAGCATAAACTAACTCCACCAAGTTAAATGCATGTAGAAAATTTAGACAAGTCAGTTTTCCATGGCAAGGCAAATCAAGGCAGTAGACCAGGTACAGTCTGCCTAGGCCACCCTACTTTCCCGCCAAATCAGGTATAAATGGTCCACCACAACCAGCCCAAAGATGACATAACAGCATGAAGTTGCATAAGCTCTGTGTTGTGTGCTTAGGCTAGTTTGACAGAAATGCAGTTGTGTGTACGGGTCTGATCCAGGTTAAATGGGGACTGCTGGGTGATCTCTCAGTGCCCAGATCCACAGTGGTGGTGAAACTTGGGCCTCCAAAGTATTGTGGGGTTCTTTCTTCCAGGACAAGGCAAGATTTTCTGTGTTCGCAGCTGCGTGGTTCATTCTGCTGCAAAAACTGAGGCAAAGGGGTTTGTGTGGCCTGTAGGCAGCTCTTTAAAAGTCCAATAAGGATATTGGAGATGGCAGCTGTTAACATTGCCAAACCTCTTTCTGAGATGAAAACTCTTTGCAGACAAAGACCGGCTGCTCTAAAGCACATTATACATTGTGAGTGAAACAGTACTGCCTGTAATAGAAGTGTTGTGGTAACCAGTCACAAACACAGCCAAGGGTGTGAGTAGAAAAGCCCTGCAGTGGGAAACAAGCAAAGGTAGCAGGAGGGGATGCATTCTAAGTATGGGAAGGTGGGTGGGATGGGGTGGCCGGGGCAAGGGGCATCGAGGTGAGATGGGGCAGACAGGAGGAAATGGGGCAACCAGGTAGGATGGGATGCCTGGGGGTACGGGGCTCCAGGGTGGGATGGAGCACCCAGGGGCAATGGGGCACCCAGTAGGGATGTGGTGCCCCTTCTCCATCCCCTGCAGCCTGGGAGAAGGCTGCAGAGCTGCAGAGAAGCAGTGCTTGTGGTTTCAGAGCAGCGAAGGGGTTAACTGGATTCGGGTACTCCCCTCTCTGTTGAACTCATTGATTCATTTTCTCTGTTCCTATTTCTTTCTCTCACTTTCTTCTTCTCTCTCTTGCAGACTGATTAAAAACTCTTTGAGTTTGAAGGTTTTTGTGTCAAAACAGCTCAGCTGCCAGCTGGGTGCCAAGCAGTGAATATTCATGGTATTTAAATGTGACAGTGCGTGGGGGCTAAAGGACAGGCTAGTTAGCTCTTTTTAGATGGAGATTAGCTGCCTCTTTGCTCCTAATCACCACTGTTGTTGAAATATTACAGCTTCTGTTACAACTATTAATGTCCTAAATGAAGAACAGGCTCCTCTGAATAACATCAAACACGAATTGGTCACTTCCAATTTCAGCCTGTTTCTCCCCTCTTTGCTAATGTGTGTTTTCATTTTTAACTGGAGACCTGCCTTGGTACCACACGGTTCAGCTCCAAACCCTGCATGAGAAGAGGAGCTAGCCTGGCTCCCGGGAGCTGCTGAGAGCTGAAGGAGCATTTGCCTCTGGGTCAGTGGTTCAAGAGAGGTCAGTAGCTGGCCAGAGGTTGTTATTTACCTCGTGAGGACGGTGGCTGCTTGGAGTCAGGAGTGGGTACCCAGCTGCAAGTCGATCCCTCACAGGAAAGCTTTCAGAATCTGCTACTCTAGGTGAAGCCCCTGTTACTAGCACAGGATGGAGGCAAATAAGTTATTCTCTTGCCCCTAGCAAGGGTCCAGGCAAGTGTGAGCTGAGGCCCACCGCCGGAGTGATGTGCAGGAAGGCACAGTGCCCCATTGCTCTCTGGGCTGGTATTCATCAAGGACAAAATGAAAACCACAGCCCTTGGTTCCACCAGGAACATTATAAATGGTGAGGTAAGCTGACAGGCTCCTACTTGAGCTTTACTCAGATAAAACGCCCACTGAAGTCAGGGTGGTGTGAGTTGGTCCTTTCACAGCAATATCTGGAGGGAAGCCTGACGGAAAATACTTTGCAGCAAAAACTGCCCAGATGTCCGATCCATGTTTGGCCATTTGGAACCTCTCCGCATTCATGCACAGGAACTGCCCACCGTTATCCAAGAGCATGCCTGGCAGTGTGACGAAGAGGAGGGAAAACCCATGTGTGGTCCTTAGGCTCTGGCAAGAAATAGCAGAGCAGAACACCAGGCTATTGATTTCATGTTTGCTTTAAAAACAACCTAAGTGCATTCCTGGAGCAAGGCTGGTCTAGAAGCCTAAATAAAATAATATTCTTCAGCCTTGAAAACTGACACTAGACTTCAATGACTGCTTTAAAGTCCTGTCCCCCAGACTAAGACCTGCACATTTCCTAAGCTCTTGTCTACACACAAAAATGGTGCTACTTTAACTAGGCCAGTGTAGCTAAAGCAACACATCTTTCCCCTCTTCCATCCCTTTCTCCTTTCTTGCATGAAAACTGTTAAAATGCACGCTTATGTTGACAAAACTTTTGTTATTGGAGGAAAATATGTTTTTACCAATACGAAGCTTATTAGTAGCAGCACTTCTAAGGAGGACTAGTGACAGCATTACTGGTTTGTAGCAAAAACTCACATCCATAAACAGCACACTTGAACTGTCTCAGAAGGTATGTGCAGAGCAAACCTATGGAAAAAGGCAAGCAGAAGAGGTCTGATCTTCCTGCTGGCAGGACTTATGTGCTGCACTCTGCAGAACACCAGAGATCCCACCTGAGATAGTGAGGGATTCCTCCAGCTCCCACAATGCAGCACAGTACCTGGTTAAAATGTGTGCACATTATTTATCGTGTACAGGAAACACCACAGAATTCAGACCTTCCACAGCACCAGCAGATCAACAGAACTGCATGTTAGCTAAGCTCACTAGAAAACAAACAAAAAAACCCCCTAACAACCAAACAGAAGCCACGGTGCATTCACAGATACAAGTAAGAGACTTGAGCACTAGTCTGTTAGAAGTGCTGGATTCCAGGGACAGTACCAGAAATATGTGGGCCTGGTGCTTTAGAATTCTTGCTTCTCAAGGAGAATTTCACTGGCTAACAATGGGCTCCTGAACAAAATGGGGGAAAAAAATAAAATTATATAGGATATACATATATTCCCTTCTGGCAGAACACCAGGACTATAGATTTTGACATATTGCATGGGCTATCTAAGATGCTTGTGGGCAATGCAGTTGTATAGGAAATCCAACATGATTTCTCATTGGTATCTCTGTAAAGGCAGCCTGGTGGTAATAATAATAATAATAATAATAATAATAATAATAATAATATCAAACTCTTGACTTCTGTTGTGATACTCTCAGGATTATTCTGCATCAGCCCTATTACTACTGAGGCTGAACAACTTCCTAAGGTTCTAAATGCTGTATTTAAAGCTTCACCAATTCTAGTATTCTCAGTAATAATATCAAAGCCTTCAGGTGTCTTATCCATTGATGTTAGGATGACCTGAATTGCATTAGATATTCCCTTGAACAGTGGTTGTTTCTTTCTTTCTAAGTAAATCAGATGGTACTTAGTACATACTTCTGGAGGAAGGAAAAACAAAAGACAGATGGATGTGGCTCCCAGGAGGCAGCAGTTTGAAAACATGGCACCAAATACATCAATAGTCACAGTCTGTTCTTTGACATATTGGAGTGTCTCTTGCCTTCCTCAGATAGTTTTCTTCAAGTGTGCTCAGCCCCCACAAATTCTGAGCTCCGAAGTTGTATAAAATGGGAATATTCCCAATGCAGCCATAAATGAAGCTGCAAAGTGGCATAGCTGTACAGCCAGAAGTGCAAGAATCCCTCTAATGCAGTAATGCTGGTGAAAATCAGTGTGCCTGCACTGTTAGCCAGCAAAAATGAAGGCAGCAGCAACATAGCAAAGTTATTCTGGAATAGCCCCTCCTCACTGAGAGGTGGGAGCCCACACTAAGGAGTTGGGCTGCATCAGAGAGTTACTGGTGTCCAGAGCTCTCTGTCCCCAAAAGGAACAGATATGCAGGGAGAGCTGCTTAGTTAAACCACAGCAGGACAGGAAAATGGGGAAGCATCTCTCCAGGCCGAAAGGAGACTCATCAAACTGGTACACATTTCAAGGGCAGGCAGTGCATCACATTCCAGCATTCCTTCTTGTTAGTCAGGAACCAGAAACAGAATTATAATCTACACCGGCACAGTGTGGGCTATGAAATTCCTAACATCTTTCTTTTTTGACATTAGTGATCACAGATAAAAAAACATCTAAGTCTTTGATCAACTGTCCTGCCTGCCAGTAGACCCACAGGAAGAAAGGACATAGAGCAGTAGGCACTACTTCTCTTGCTCACAAGTGTCTGAGGGCATCCTCTTTCCTTCATAACTCCATTGTTCTCTTAATTGAAGGTTGCTTATGCTGTTAAGGAATAGTGATTTCTCAGCTGCTGATTGTGAGCAGAATTAACTGAACAGGAATGTCCATCTCTTCCTTTCACTCCTGCTGTATAATGTCATCTTTCCCCACTTTCTAGTTTACCCAAATATCACTAGTAAAGTTGCCTTCCTCTGCTTCATTTTAAGTGTCACATCTTCCCTCTCTGCCCTCCATCTGTCCTTCCTCTTCAAGACTTCAACTGCTGACCCCATGCCCCATTCAGTGCCTTCCCTTTCCTGCTCCCTAGCTCCCTTTGTGTCCTTTCAGCTCTTCTGTCTTTATCATGCTGATCTCCCCTCCCCAGCACTGTCGCCCACTTTCAAGCCACAAAGCCCTCCCCAGCTCCTCCAGAGGCACCACTTTTTAAAGCAATCCCTTCCCATCACCAGTATCTCTCCATTATCACATGCCTCTTGTGTGTTTGTTTCACCTGCCTGAATGCAGGCAAGTTTGCAGACCAATGTCCAAATATGATTTATTAAATCATTGATAACAAGGTTTTTTGTGCATGGATGTACACTACAACAGACCTTCACAATTATTAAGTTGTGTCAGGTCCCCACTGTCTCCTGGTGGTCCAGGCAACCCATCTAACAAAGACTTTCACGTTGTTTGGCTAGGAGGTAGATGTCTTTTCTTTCTGCTCTGAAGTCTGCTTCAGACAGAGTACCTACCTTGCAGACTTCAAGCCCACTGGGGTATTGGCTGAAGCAAAACCCAGCTCAGCTGGGAGAACTCACTCAAGAGGTCCCAGAGCTCACGAGGAGCATGGTGTTCATGCACTGGCCAAGCTGCAAATGGGCTCTGAGGAATATCTCAGTATTAATCTCATTAAGTCCTATTTGATTTAGATCTTGCTACCTCTGAGACCATCTCTTTTCTTTTCCAACTTTCAGAAGTAAAAACTTTGGGGGAAAAAAAAAAGTGGGTAACTTTTTTAACAACTGCTGGGCTACTTTCATCTCTGTCTGATGCAAGTTAAACAAGGACCAAGAGCACTTGATATAGGAAAGTTGTCCATCAGAAAAACTGGAGGTAACCAATCTAAAAATGAGAGCAGACTGAGAATGGGTGGTAAAAGCACAAGCATCCCTTCCCTCACCCCACAGCTGAAAGCACCCAATTTCCTACATCCCTGATCATCCTGACATTATGCCCTCCCCATGTGCATCTCCAATGTCCCTGCTTCCAAGGATATTATTCCAAAGTGACCTACTTTCCATGCACTCATTTTTAGAAGTATTTACATTAGAAATCAGTAGATAGAGTCTATACATAAATGGATGTTTCCAGTCATTTGCCTCCGCCATGTTTTCATTGTCTTGCCTTAATCACCTTGTGTGTATCTCCTGTTGGTTGGCTGTCTGACACACACCCCGGCAGATCACAGCCTGGGGAAGGCTGAGGTGAATGCTTCCTCAGTTAGAGCTTATCTGAGAAACCTGAAAGGACTTTTTTAGATCAGTGTACATAAAATCTGCACTTCCGTCTTGTTCATTCACCAGGACAAACAAGGGTACAACTCACTCCCAAAAGCCTGCCTAGGTTGCAGCAGGAGGCACAACAGTGACAGATGTGACAGACCTCCCTGACAGCTGCTCATTTGTTGTCTCTGCTAGTGTCTGCTCTTCCCTGTGCATGAACCCTCAAGCCTGGCCCTTCCCACCAAGCCAGTGTCTAGCTGGAGAATGATTCTCCATCTTCATTTTCCTCTTGCTCTTTCTTTCTGTTGATCAGATCTCTGGTTACTTTCTAAACTTACTATTTCGATTTTTAGCAGAGATCATTGTATCTTGTTATGGTTTTGTTTGTTAAAAAGATCTTAATTTGCAGTGGGGGCAGTTAACTTCTCAAGGCACTGCCTCACTACTGATCTGTTAAGCAACATCAAGCACAAGAAGGAAACTGAATACAGGGTCTGGATTCTTTTCATAAAACCAAAGTCTGGCTTTCCTCCAGGAAAGCAATGTCTCCGCGTGTCCCCTCTCTGCCATCCAGACCCACAGCTGGGCTCTGCAAGGAGCTCTGAGTGAAGCAGCCCTGCTAGCAGAGGAAGCACTTTGTAATGGCACAGTCCCTTAAAGCAGACCCAGCTTCAGCATCTAAACCCTGGACAGGATTAATTACCCAGCAAGTGGCTTGTTAGAAGCTATGTTGGCAAGCAGATAAGGGGAACTGTAATGGAATCAGCCAATTAACCAGCCGATGGTGCTGAACTAAATGTGACCCCATCGTTAATTGTGGTTGTTTCTCAGCAGTTTTCTCATCACATTGGGTGCTTGGGAGAGGGGGGAGAGAGAGTGCTTATCCAGGTGCTTAATTTATTTCTGCTCACAAACAGGAATCATGGGATATAAACTTCATGACAATTACATGGCAGAGCTTTAAATCTTATTACACCTACTCTTCCTGAAAGAGAGGAGAGATGAAAGTCCTGGAAATGTAGAAAAGAAGGCCTCCTCACACTCTTCAGCAGAGTAAACAGCTGTCTGATATAATGAAGCCTTCTTAACGCAGTTTACCTGAAGGTAAATTTTCTGTGTGAGTGGTGTGTGAGAGGAATTCCTCTTGCTCTATCTGCCTTATGGCCTGTGGCCCAGCTGCACTGTGCGGAACGGAACGGAGCCGGTGCTCTCAAAGCAAGCTGACATGAAAAGCTCAGGATGGCCTCGAGCTACAGCTGTGGATCTGGCTCCAGACTTCCTCTCAGTTCAGAGGTGTTTGAATCTCAGCCCCTTGTGGAGCTTTTCAACCAGATGGAAAATCCAGGAATGAGTTTTCTTAAAGTTCAAGAGGGTTCAAGAGGTTTTGCTTTAAATCCATCTCTGGGGATGACCTAAAGCAGTCAGTGATGCAGAACAAAGGTCTGTCTTCTTGTGACTGCTCCCCTAAAGGAAGTGGTTGGACAATTCTTTGCTAGGAATTAATCTCACATGCTCCTGAACAGCTAACCCTTCCCTGGAGTAGAACTGTGATGAAAGAGCGTCAGTCACAAGAATGAGTACATTAATTGTTAAGAGTGGCCTTGCTTCCTGGAGGACGTGAAGGCTGCACTGATCTAGCCACAGCTAGACCTGTAACACAGCCTCTACCATACCTGCCTTGGACTTGAAGTCCATCTTCTTCTGCATCCTGTCTGGCAGTAGCCAATGTGGTGGCTTAGAGCAAAACACAGGAGAGGAATAGGATAGATTCTCCCAATTTCCTGCGATCTGGAGCATAGAAACTTCCTGACCTGGAGGTTGCATGAGCATCTCTGAGTTTAGCATCCCTTTCTAGACTTTCATGAGCTTTCCAAACCCTTTGAATTAATCTATAATCATTCACTGACTTGCATCCCGTGGCAATGAGTTCCAGGTTTGGCCATGCATTAATGAAAAATCTGCTGAAGAGCCTGGTTAGTCTTCCTTCATAAGAGAGTAATTTCATACCTATTGCCTCTTTGCTTGTCACTCCAGACCCACAGCTCTTCAAAATTTCACCCTGTGGCTGCTCCCAGCTCTGTCCCTGCCTCTCACTCACAGCCAGAGCCCTCTGTCACGCTGCAGGACTCCTGCCAGCACTGCCACACTTTTTCTCATTCCACTACATCCTCTCTGGGGGACCAAGACTGCATGCAGCATTCAGGACACATATGCACCATGGATTTATACAGCAGTATAATGATGTTTTCTGTTTTGCTGCCGGCTCCTTTCCCAACCATTCCCTTCCCCCACCTCCAGTTTGACTGATGCTGCACAGTTTTCCTCCCCAGGATGGCTCCAGATCTCCCTTCTGGGTGGTAATAGCTAACGTACAGACACATCCACTTATCATTGTTTTTCTCCACATTACTTCTACGTTTATCAACATGGAATTTCATTTGCCATTCTATCACCCACTCACTCTGTATCCTGCAGCTCTTTGTTCATTACAGCTTATTACAGCAATCTCATGGAAAAAAACAAGCTCATTACAGTCGAGAAACTCATGCCTTATTCTACTGACTGAGGGGCTGCCTGTGTTGGAGGTGGTGCTGACTGCTTGAATTTCTTTCCAGCTATTAACAGAGGGCCCAGTGTGCACTCCCATCCCCTACCCAGAGGGGCAGGACTGATTGAGGCTCCTTCATCAGCCAAAAGGGCAAAGGATCACATGCACAACACACCATTATTTCCCTACTGCTGGCAACTTTCTCCCAACAGACTGCTAATGGCAGTCACCTACCCACATTCCCCTCCAGTGCTACCCTTTCCCAGCACCACTGCTTCTCAGTGGAGGGGGAGAGAGCAGCGGAAGCAAGACCCTTCCCGGCACAGCCCGAACTTGTACACTATGTATGCCAGTGGAGCAAGGAGAAGGCAAGTGCTCTGGGCAAGGCTATTGGTATCTATCATAACAGAGAGGTAAAAAACAGCAGGAAAACCCAAAACCTTACTGCAGCAGTTACTTAGACCCATTACCATGGAAGGGATTGGGGCCAAGGATGTTTTCTAGAGCAGGGTATGCCACGTAAAAGCACCTCTCCTTTCCCCAGGAGGAGACTTGTCTGTGTGGTACCCTGCAGAGGAATGATCTAATATCAGTGTCAATCCTGTTTTATAATTTTATCTTATTATTCCTGGTTATAGCCACTTAAATTATGCCCGTTCTTTGTGGAACTCACACCTGGCAAGCACATGGACACACGTAATCTTGTTTTCTCAGGCTCCTTGTTATCTATGCTGCATTTTTCTTTTTTTTCTTTCCTCACCAATCAGCCTTTCCAGTCCTACAGTACATCTCAGTGTCTCTCCCTGAATCCTCCCAGGTTTATCTATGCCTTTCTGCTGTGATACAGCCCAGACCTGAATGCAGTATATTTTGCTTGGGATCTCATCAGAGGCACTGAGAGGAACCGGTGCCTCCCTCAGCCATGATTTCATGCCTTTCCATACACAGATAAGAATCTCATTAGTTACTTTCTCTTGCTACCATAACACACTGTAGTCACACATGATATTCAGTTTGCTGCCTACTATTTCATTCCCATCTCCTTTAGCATAACAGCTTCTCAAGTCCTTCTTTCACTAAATCACCACAGGCCAGCTGACCTACATGGAGTACGCTGATTTGCACCAGTTAAAGATTTGGCCTTTTGTTTGGCATAAGTCCTCTTTAGGCTAACCAGCCTTCTTTAACTCAGGTCAAATCTCCCAGCATTTCTTTTTTGTATTGCTAATCTTTGCATTTTCTAGGAGGTTCCTCTCCAAGAGAACATTCATAACACTTTCTTCTCTGGTATCACTTGTGCATTTCTACCCACACAGCCCATGAGATGACTGAGTACTGTGCACCACTAGATACCATCCCCCCTAGAATATTGTATTTCATTTCCAACTGTGTATACATGGTCTATACATGGTATACTGCCAGACAGCAGTCCAGGTATGAGAATTCCTTTCCCGAATGACTGGAAATGTGTAGTTCAAACAAAGCTGTGCCTGATTTTCCACTTCTCTACTTCTGGTTTCAGTGGTGGCCACACCAGCTCACAGTCAGAGCCCAGGAGTGCCACAGCAAGGTCTTTCCAGGTTTCACATTTCACCCAGCCCCACACAGCAGGGCTAGCTCCTACAGAGCCCTTCCAGAACTAGCTCCTACGGTGCACATGCCTTTCTGCCAGCTGCCCAAAACGTTGCACAAGAGTTATTACGATTCAGACCAAGATAACAAGATTGATTTTGGCCTGCATGTCCTTACTAGGAATGGGAGGCTTCAAGGAAGTGGGAGACGTGTCTCATTGTGCTGCTGACTGCCTCTTTGTTGCCATTCATCCCACAAAGCTGGCGTTAGTGTGAGGAGGGGCTTTTGCTTGCTCTTTGGAGAACTGGCGTTCACAGCTGCAGGGAAAAGTTTGGTAGAGCCTCCTAGCCACACAGCACAACAACCAGATGGAGGGCTGGCTGCAGTACAAAAGAATAAGCAGGGAAGGCAGAGGGGGAAAGTATCTATCCAGCTTCTTATGTTGCTGGTCCTGAGAAGCAAAAAGAGAGTCCTTCTCAGCCTGTATCAGTAGCCAAAGATGTGTTTCCCCCTTTGTACTAAAGAAACACCCTATCCTATTCCCACAAGCTCCAAAACTTTGGGTCCATGTTGCAAAACAGCCTGTGTGGATTTAACAAAGCATGTGGGTTCTGGGAGTGCTGGACAGGCAGAGGAGTCGAAGAATCAGCGACCTGCGGGGATAGCAGGGCAGGGCTGAGAGCCCTGGCAGGGCGCCTGCAGGCTCTTCCCCTGAAAATGAGGGTCAAACACACTGTGGTCACCGCCTGCATGGTTACTGGGGAGACTGTCAGCTGGCTTTGCAATGAAGGACCCACGGCAGGCACAATTTACTTCTCCAGCTCTACTTTTTGTATTTTCAGAGTGGCTATGTTTAAAAGCAAGTAGAAGTCTGTGCAGACGGGTTTGCAATGCTAAGTCTGGCTCTTCATGAACAATTTAAGCCAGAATAAAGCAGCAAAAGTGGGGATAAGTGCAAGCTGCCTTTACACAGTCATACATTCCCTGATCAGTTCTTAAGCCATCAGGAGCTTTCTTAGTCTTTGCTGAGAGTTAGGGCCAGCAGG
>NW_010333807.1:61871-103575 GCF_000700745.2 Antrostomus carolinensis
CTTCGTTCTTGGCTTGCCAAAGTCTCCATGAGCTCTTGTAAAGGAAATAGCACCTCAGCTATACTTGTTACACTGGCAATTTCCAGAGCAAGTCAGCTGTATGAGCTTGCCAGGGAATTCCAGAGATTCCTGCTTATAGCAACATTTAAATCCCCTTAACAATAATTAGGACAGATAAGGCAGGTATCGTGGGACAACAGATTTCCTCCATAGACTTCCTTTATCCTCTGCAAAAGACCTGGTAGAGTTTCACACCTCAGCCTACCTCTCTAGTCTGTTCTCAATATCCATACAAAGACAGTGCACAGCGTGACTGCTCCGTTTGCAGCAGCCTGGGAAGGCCCCTGCAGTCTGTGCCATGAAGGTGTTTCAGAATCCAGACACATCCCGCTCAACCCACTCGGACTGTGGCTCTACAGGAAGGCAGGCCCAGCTGGAGGGAGCCCAGTGCCAGTTCAGTATGAAGCACTATACATCTCAAACACTTGAGATGTCACTTGCCAGCTTGAGTATACTCAAAAAATGATAAAGAGGGATCCTTGTCCTTGCAGAATTGATGCCGGATCAGGTATCAATTTATTTTCGAAACCTCCTTCTCCTCCCCTGCAGCTGCCAGAGGCTGGTACCGTGGCTACACAATTCAACTACCTAGGCAGAAAATCATCTGGGCTCCTTCCTGATGCAGACTAAAGTTACGCGGCCTTGGGAGGCTCTAGAAGAGCAGAGATCTGGCATTACATAGGGTACAGCCATGCTGTTAAACTAAACACCTACATGCTGCACAGCTGGACAGCTTGGTCCCCACACTCCCTAATGTCCCAGTGTGTGTGATTGCTTGGTAGCAATGAGGGGCTCATCCCCTCCACGATCTGGCTCCTGACCCCCAGGGGTTTAGGAGAACATATTTTAAAGACCCTCCTGGGAGCTCACTCAAGCTCTCTGTTTACACAGCAGATTGGTGGCTTCTCCTTTGAAGTCAGGATTTAAGCTGTTCTTTCTAATTACAGAGAAATTCTGAAACCTGAGAGAACTCTGCTGTTGAAGACTAAGCACAGAGGAAAGAAAAAACAAAACAGTTGCATAGGTAGAACAATACTACATCCAAACCCTAGAATTTGCTTTAAACAGAAGGCCCCTGCAGCAAAATAGGACATATGCTGTTATTCATCCCCTATAGTTTCTTTTCATCATGCTATCTTCTGCTCAATACCTCTGTTCCTTGCAAGTTATCACCAGCACTCAAGGACTTTGTCTGCTACAGAGGATGGGGGATAGTAGAAAATATCTGAATCCCAGAAAACTTCCCTAGACAGATGAATGAAAGCCGGGGTATTTCCATCCTCTCCAAACCGACAGCTGCCATGGGATATAACTTCATTATCAGATTATACACGGAAATTCATTTGAACTGATCAGTCACTAATGTTTCCATTAGGGGAATAAAAGGGCATATAATACCACCCTACTTCAGAAAGACAGTTACAGTTTTTAAATTATTCTTTAGTAGCTCTTGTGTTTCTAAGAGCCAGAAAATGCTGCCCCAGTGCCCCAGTTCCTGTGCGGGTGTCAAAGCATTTTACGCACTCATCCCTGCAAGGAGGACAGGGTGGAAGAGGAGTTTTGGGGCAAGGTGGGACAGCAATGTTTGCTGCCTCCCAATTGCCTCGTCTCTAAACAATGTAAAGTTTCCTGTGAGCAGGGCTGGCTCTTACAGTCCTTCATATGACGGGTTCTTGAGACTTCCTACAGCTCCCAGACACCACTATCAGCTGTGTAAGATGGGACACTGCCTCGACTCCTTTGCTATCACTAGCAAGTGTGATGTTTTGGCAGTTGACAGAGGAGGCAGGAGGAGGCAAGGTGAGAAAATACTTTGGGAACTTTCCCAGCACATCAGAAATGGTCCTCCAGCAGCACAAAGCCACAGTTGACTGGTTCCTAGTTTACCTCAAGTGTGTGAGCCAAGAGGGGAATATGTTAAATAGAAGGTGGAAAGTAGCATGTTTGAAACAAGCTGAAGCACATGGGTCTAATCACAACTTGGAAGCAAATCCAGTCCTTTCCTCACCTGAGTCTCCTTTGCAAAAGAGAACTGCTCTCTGTTGGCTCAGGGCAGTGCCTGTCCCCTTAGCTCACTCTGGCCTGAAAGGCTAGCAGTTCAGTAATCAGATTAAGAGCCTCAAACAACAGCTGTGTTTGTTCACTGAATTAAAGGCAAAATAATTATAAATGATTGTTTTCCTGAAAATTAAAAGACTACCTGTCTCCTCCTGATTTCCAGGTTTTTCTCCCCGAATAAATACATTGCAGCATTAACAGCAATGAATTATTCCTGCTCGGATCACACTGATCTGTGCAGACTTCATAATATTTATAATCTCTTATCTGAAAATGACTTAAGGGAAGGGGGCCATAAACCCCATTGAAAGTGAATTCCTTCCAGCATTATCCACTATTCAAATGGATATAGGCTGAATAATTGGACCTGATTAATTAAAAGCTGCAGGGCACCAGTGGGAGACACTAATGTAGGTCTTCACTGAATACCCACCCCCCCAAGTTTTCTGCATTATTTTAAAAGACACATTGCCCTACGGCCCTGGCTTCATTTGCCCCAGACCAAGTGACACCAGAATGGGATACCTGTGGCCTGTGTCACGCTGCCATATGCCTTTTGCCCTGCAGAACAAACACAGCTATCCTCACACCACTATGCTCGCACAACGTCCTACCACGGGTTCATCTGCACAGTTTAAGGGACTCCCTGCACATACAGCAATGTGCTACAGCTTTAATGCTTCTCCTCCTCCGATTTTCTAATGAAAAATCATTACATTAGCAACAAAAAATTATTACAGGAGCTTAAGTTCAATGCCCTGTGCCAAAGAGGAATGTAATCCCTGTGTGAAGGTAACTAAGTTGTGGCTGACCTAGGGATCCAATCCAGATCCCATGGTGGACACAGCCACAATACCATCTTCCTGCCCACTGCTACATCTTGGGACATGTGTCTGCTGCACAGAAAACACCACATAAGTGTAATGGTATTTATGTGGCTGAACCAAGGTGGAATGTTGAGATTTTAATGCAAATTTTCTGCCCTGTGTTCCCAGTTTCAATGCTATTTGGGCACCAAAAACCTCAGTAAAGCAAGACAGTGCCAGAGACAGCCTCTACAGGCAAGGTAAGTATGATTTAATGGGAAGCAAGTGAAAATTACCCCAGTTCTCACACTCACAATGTTATTTACTTCCATAATCACTCTCCCCTCTTTCCTTTTCACCCACTGGACCAAATTTCAGCCAAATCTTCCATGGGTGTTTGATGACTTGGCAACAACTTCAGGAACTGAGCCCTTCAGGATTTGTTATTAGGAGCCCAAATCACCACTGAGAAATCTGAGACAGTTTTCACACACATAGTGGGAGGAGAGAAGCGCAGGCAGAGAGCAACTTTACCAAATCTGCAGTGTAAGTCATTCTTCCCCTGTTTCTAAGTTAAAATCACCGGCTTTCCAGCTTGAATATTAAGCATGGAGCAAAGCAGCAGTGAGACAGCTGCGGTGATGAATTTTTATTCCTTTTGTTAATGGGGCGATACAGACTCTGAAGGGAAAATAGCGAATAAGGGAGGCAGGGGAAAGAGAAGGGAGAAATAGCTAGTGGATGCTTCTGAAGTTAACAGCATTAATTTTATTTCAGAGGAGGAAAAACAAAATTAAACCCACTCGTAGCACATGCACACTTCACTACAGCCACCCTCTCCCTTGCACTGAGTCTGCCCACACAGAGGGAGACCCAGGGACCGTGCCTGAGGCGGGGGACCCTGCTGCAGAGAGCAAATAGCACTGACAGTGCTGATGCTGGGCAGCTTCTCCATGGGCTCTTGTGTCACACATCATAGTGCAGTAACTTCTGCAGAGGTAAAAAGGGCTTGTTCCCTGCTAGGGGCTTCTCTGGTCTCCTTTTATACATATATGTGTGTATATATATATATAGTCTTTGTACAAATTAAAAATCAGAGAATGACTGGTCTGACTCCAGTGCCAGGCAGGTGTCCTGAAATTTTGCACCACATGAATGCTTATAATCAGGTCTGTCTCTGGACTAGCAGCCCCTGTGCCACGACCAGGGCCAGCTTCCCCCTCCCAGGCCCTTAGAAGGGAGCCATGGGATGGATGACAAGTGCAGGGCAGACAAGAGCTGCTCTTCCTCAGACAGCCTCAGACCAAGTGTGAGGAACAGCATGGACTTGAGATGCCATGAAGAAAATCCGATTGCCCAGAGTATTGGGGTTGGGGTGAAGGGGCTCTATATAAACACTAAAACAAGGTCACCTGCAGTTTAGGGAAAGGTAAAGCCACATCAGAGCTGAAGGACAGAGAACTGTTGGCCAGAGGAGGATCAAACAGAAGCAGAGGAGGAGTATTCCACTCCCCCTTGAGAAAGCCTAAGGCAAGCGAGTATGTTGAAGACAAGGCAAGTTTGCAGAAGTGTTCAGAATAGCATTAGAACAAGCTCTCCTTTCCTTTCTAACAGTGTTCAGGACACAAAAAGTTGATATAGTAAAATATATTAACTGTACCTGCACTGTTAAAGTTCATTAAGTGCACAGACTGGGCAATCTGCAGATTGTTTGACTATCCCTTAAATCTTACAACGTATCCCAGGAAAGAAAATTCTCAAGCAGAAATGTCTGAGGCCACTGGCAGGAAAATGAAGAGGTGTGCCGTTTTCTGAAGGTGATAATAAAAAGTCAAGAGTTTTACAGGCACTGAATTTTGTCACAGTTAAAACCAAAAAGCGTTGTAAAATGAAAATGAGTCACGAAGCTGTGTGCTGTGTGGCACTTGCTGAAATAAGGACTACAGTTATTTGTGTGGGGGAAGGGAAGGCACAGTTACTCTATTCTCCTGCTGTGTTTGCTTAAAAAGTCCAGGGCACGTGATAAGTTGATCCTTTCCTATTTTATGACTCTGAATTTCCCCCTCCTCTAATAACCGGCCTCCTTGCATGGGGAGTCCACTTCCAGCTCAGGTATTTTGTCAATTTGTTCTTCGGAGGCTTGCAGAGAAGGGCCCCCTGATCTGTTGGAGGAATATAAAGCTGTATAGATGTTTTTGCAACTGTTAGAGGAACAACAGGGCCCTGCCACCTAGCTTTCTGGCTCATCAGCTTTGACCAGGTCTGTCACTCTCCACTGACCAAAGAGAGAGCTTTGGGAGGGGAAAGCATGGAGAGTATACTGAGCCTTTTCTTGTGGAGTAAGAGAGCATATGGAGCACTAACAGAGGGAAGTGGAAGGGGATGAGTAACCCTGATATGAGGGGAAATACAGGAAGATGTGAAAACTGTGTTCAGGGACCTCATGGAAGGACACAAAGAGCTGGAAATTATTTTAAAAGTCAGTGAGGAGAAGTTCTGAAGCAGATATCACCCCATTTTACTCCAGAGGCACCCAAAGATAAGCCAGGTTAACACCAGGATACAGACACCTGTGTGTGGACCCAGAAAGGGCAGGTGAGCCCTTTCTGGCAGGTGTGTGATGCAGATGATAAGGATGATGGGCTGCCATAAAGACGGATAGGTGCCACAGGCTCCAGGGCACGTGGTGCTTCTGTACCCAAGCAAGCCTCTTCAGCTTCTTTGCAGATCTATACAAGCACCTTAAATGTAACCAGGAAAGCTGCTCCCATTCAGGTAGACCTCTGACTCTCTTCCCTGAGGAATACTCATGGCTAAGGTCTCAGTAACCTGGCTTTAGCCTGAGAACACCAAGTTCATCTCCTTCATAAATGCCAGAGGGGCTTTTTCAGCATAGTGCAAGAAACCTGTGCTCTTAAATTGCCAAATGGGAAAACATTAGGAGCTTTGCAATGAGCTCCTGTACAACAGCAGAACACCCTGATCACGTTCTTGTGAATCATCTGCAGTCCCTGTGCAGTGCCCCTGTGCAGGTACAACCAACCCATGTAAGAAGCAAGCAGTGTCCCAGTGTGAAGCTGTGCCAGGACAAAGCTCCTGACCCCAGAACTGACCCTCCGGGGTCCCCTGTGCCGAGGGCCGGGCAGAGAGGTCCTGGGGTACAGGGACTGCACCATGACTGGGGAAGGCTACAGTGCAGCAGAGAACTGGGAAGCTTTCAGAGCATGCAGGAGAGAAAGGTTGAGGGAGGCAAGGCAACCATAAATTAAGGTAATGCATCTTGAAGGTGCTCTCCAGAAGCCATTGTAAACAATAAAGCTACTGAGGATAAGGGAGATTTGAGTGTCATTTGCAACACTGAGGTAAGACTAACCTAGCATCATGGATCTGCACACCTGGGACACCTGGAGACTGATGGGATCAGCTCATGCAGAAACAATTGCTTTCTAACTCTCCTCTTTTTAGGAGTGAGCTTTTCTGCCTCTCTGAAACTGTAGATAAATTCTCATCAGCAACAATGATATCAGGAATTAACAGTGCAACATATCCAAATCCCTGGATCTCATTGTGCTAAACATGACTCTGCCTCTTCAGCACGTTGGTTGCTCAGCAGACTTGGCATAAACAATTGGCATTGGTGGGGTGTCACAGTAGGGCAGCTTGTTACTGCTCATCAAATATCAGCAGCTTCCACTGCTGCGCAGCAGAAACAGGGAGAAAAGTGGCTCATCTCATCCAGTTCTTGGGTGTGATTGTATCAGCATTTTTCTGAGATGCAGTTAGTTGGGTTCTAGTACAAAACCATCACTCCACCTTTGAACAGATGATAGTAACATTTCACCTACCCCCAATGAAAGAGACACTTGCTAGAGATTAAATTATAAACCCTGTCACCCTCCACCAGTTTTAAAGTGCACGAAGTTAATAAACCCTGCATCTCTCTGGCAGTAAACAGCATGGCAATTAGCACAGAAAATTCTCCCTGAAACACTGCTTGTACATGAAATGCCTGGGACCTCCCCTCAGACTAAAAAACCTAACAGCAACAGACAGGAAGGATCAAGGACTTTCCAATGACACTTTCCCACCCACTCCACACAGCCCTTTCCATACAGACCTGGGAGCGGGAAGAAGAGTGCTGGGGCCCTGCCAGAGAAACCCTTCACAGTGTTCTATGCCCCAAGCAGAGGAGAACAAGCCCCTTGTGAGCTACCAAGGGACTAAGACCCCTTTGATTTTGCAGAGGCAAATGTACCTTGCCACCTGCCATGCATGCTACAAGTGCTGCACTGATTTTCCATTAATCAGATAAATCAACACAAACAACAGGCTTAGCCCATTGCTTCCCACTGCCCCTGGCTCTGACAGCCCAGCACAGGCACAGCTCACTTTGTTTCCCCTCAGTGCACACGGGGCACTGGATGCTACCTAGTTCCTATTTCCTCTGGTTTTATTCTTTTCAGTGAATGATTTTTCTTTTCCTTTTTACTTTTTCTTAAATCAGCCTGAACCCATGCTAGACTCATGCTTAACACTGATTGACCACTGGATGTTTCTCCATTTACTTTGACATGAGCTACATCATCTTGGTGGATTATTTCTTCTACCCTTATTATTTCCAAATCTCAGTATAACTGTCAGCTGCTAAACATACTCCACATGCTTAATGGCTTCAGAGTAAGACAGGAGAAAAGCTTCTAAATATAGGTTTAGAAGCCACCTAGAAAACTGAACAGCTATTTTACAAGCCAGCCTGAGCTTCTTTAAGTTCATGGACTTTTGCCTTCACACCAGAAATATGCAAAGAAATAAAAAGAATTAGCAGCAGTGACTGAGCTTATGAAGCAAATTCCAGAAGCTGGAAGCAGGCTACTTGCTGTGCTGAGGTAGAATATGCACCCTTTGAGGACACTATTTCTGATTTATAACATTTAACTTTGACACTGCAACAACTTTTAGCTCCTGAAAATTGTGGCTAGTATCCGAGAAACTTGAGTCTGGCAGCAAGCAGCTGGGCAGAAAGAGCAGAAAGGTCTTCCTACAGTGTGTGTTGTGCAAATGAAACAACTGAGAGGTTCCCAAACTAGAAAATACTTCAGCAACATGTATGAAGGATCAGGGTCCCACCAATGCCACGGTCACATGGCATCTAAACCCCTTTGCCTTCAGATACAGAATCTATGGTTCAGCCCTGGGATGCTGAGAGAGCAGAGAAAATAATCAGCAAGGCACGACTGGCTCCCAAACATCCCTCTGAGCAGCTTTCAAGAAGCTCTGAGAATCAATTAGATGGATGAAGGGTGCTGTATGGGTCTTCTGCAGACAACAAAAGAGAAGGCTACACTACACACAGATGTAGTTTCAGTAGTAAAGTGCTGGTCAATGAGAATGGTTTCCCATCTTCTCATCTGCTACTCTCTACTTTTATTCCTGCTCCTGTTTCCCAGCTCATCCTTTCACAGCTAGCTATAGCTAGCCCTCAGGCTACCTGCCAGCAGGCCATTCTCATTCACAAGGAGCTAAAGAGAAGGCAAAGAGAAGGCACAAAGCCAGTCAGTCAGAGGCATATTAACCAGGCCTCACAGGCAGCAAGTCCCTTTCTGCTCTCCCAGAGTCCATTCAGGGCATGGATTCTTGCTATGCAGAGAAAGACCTTGGATATTTCAAAGCAGTAAAGGCATCTGTGCTTGCTTTTGTCTGAGGATTTAAGCACCAGTTATGTGTTTGTCCCAGAAGATTTAGTCAACAAGAGCTTTAGTGAACAAAGAAACACAAGCCAACCTGGACTGGAATGGGGCTGAAAGGAAAGCAGATCAGATGTCCAAGGCAGTTATGTAGGAAGCCATCATTAGATGCTGCAAAGTGCTCTCGGAGTTTCATGTTGGAGCTGAACTCAATATAATCAATGCCAGCTATTCCATCAGTTTCAATAAGATGCTTGTCAGGCTCTTTGAGAGCAAACCATAAATTGGCACCAGTCTTCCCTTCTTGAAAGCAGCTGATGTTCTTTTTCCCTCATAACAACACAGGTTCTCACTTTCTGATGGATGTTGGGATGATTATAGTGTTCTGATGGCAGCTGTCTGTAGGAAAACCTAACAAGAGACAAAATAGGAAAACCTTGCTTTCCACACTGATTGCTCACACCACGTGAGGTGCTGAGACACAGGACTTTCAGCGACTCACCTGGTGCTCAGCTTTCAAGAAGCTACAGTGGATGCAATTCCCTCTGCAATGCAACAGCACTTACAGTAGCATCAAGGGTAGTGAAGGTGAAAGGGGTGGTATCAGCAAGCTATCCAACCGAAATGAGCTGGTTTTGAGCATCCTTTCCAAGGTGCTTAGGCTATACTGTCTTGTTACACACGTCATGGAGTGGTCCTGGTCCTTTCTAACTAGGGCAGGCTACCTGGACAGTGCAGACCTTCCATGCTCTAGACTCTGATTTCCCTGACAAGAGAAACACCTGGTACCAGAGTGTGGGTTCAGACTAATGTGTACTCAATGCGACTCCTTGGGGCTGAGCAGCTGGAGGGGAGCAGTACTGCACTGCCACAGAGAGGTAAAAACAGTGTTCCTTGCTCGAGCTGAAGAAACACAGGAATAGACAGTCAGCCACACTCCGGCTCCCCTATGGCACAGAGAGTTGGAAATGCGGTCAGATTGCTACTCTTGGGGGAGAAATCTTTAAGCTGGTGCACTGCAGCAGGGGCTCTTATATAGGGTTTGAGGCTGGCAAGAGGCCTCTGGCAAGAGGTTCTGTGGGGCTGAGGCGAAAGAAGGACACATGGGGTAGAAGAAGCCAAGCTAAATCACTTCTGTAAAATCCAACCATTTCTGTCTTCCCGGAACAGCTTTTTGGACCTGGCTGTGATAAGGAGTGGTTTATAGAGTCATCCTGAGACTGTTAAATGACACTAGGATTCAGGAAAATGCTGCAAACAGAAGCCCTGCCTGTGAAATCTCTCAGCTTGCAATTAGGATGACGCCTACCCCAAGGCATTCTCATCGTGATCCTCATAAGAGCTTTTGTAACTGCCTTTCCACACAGTCTCAGGGATTTAGGCACCAGCTCTATTATGGGTGTCTTAGTTCCTGTGACTTGAAAATCTCAACCACCACATTTACACATCTCAACCTCCAATATGCACATTTACAATGTTCATACAGCACTGAAAAGCACAAATTATACAGACAACTTAGTTATATATATGAATGATATTTGATGTTTCCGCCAGGAGGACTGGGCAGTCTGGGTTAGAAAGACCTCTGAAGAAGACCTTCACACCTATTTACATCCATTCTGCACGGTTACAGAGGCCTTGGAATTTAATGAAGGAGCTGCTTCCTCTCACAAGGCTCCAAGTTTCACAGTTCATGATGGGTGTTCATCCAGCACTCACTGATTTGGATGGAAGGGTGCATGAAATGGATTAGCCTTCAAGTCAAGGCATTCATTAAGGACAGAGTACTTAATATGGATTTAATAATATAATTTAAGGCTAGTTTGCTTTTCAAAGCAGTTTTGCCACTATGTAATCTAGAAGCCACTAACTCTCATTTGTTAATCTCCTAATATGAGCAGGCCTTAAAATCCTTTGCATAAAAAACTTAGTGCTGGTGCTGGGCTCTTCGCTTTCTCAGGCTGCATGTCTGCTGCTGAGCCTTGTGCCAGGGAAGGAGAACTCAGAAGAGCAGACTTAGCGGAGTGCCAGGTGCCGCAGCCAGAGAAGAAGCTGGTCATCAACAGGCACGAAGCAACTCGTATGCGAGCTGGCAGGGCCCAGCTGCTGTGCCAGCTGCTGAACAAACCCTCTTCACTTCCCTCCCCTCTGCCGAGCCGCCTCCCACGAGCTGCGCTGACAAGGGCTGCATTGCCACATCCGACACTTCATTCCGTGCTTTGAAAGTCCAGTCTAATTGAGTGACAAAGTCATTCTGCCTTGCATCTCAGCAGAGGGTTTTACTCCAAAGAGCCTTTAATCTTCTGACCTTCTCCTCTCTGCCCTTCCTGAAGCCTGGTTAGCCCAAGGCCCAAAAGGGCACACAAAGGGGCAGCTGAACCTTTCCGAAGGCACATCGTGTGCTCTCCTAGCTGGAGCCCTGCCAGTGCTGTTGGTACTTAGGGGGAGCATCTGGTGAGGAATGAGGGGAGGGAACTGCCAGCATAGCGAGGCTCCCTGCGAAGAGCCCAGTCTCTCCACAAACACGATGCCGTGCAAGAGCTGTCACTATCCTGCTCATGGCACTCTCCATCAAAGGACAAAACTCTTCTCGTGTTCCACAGGCAGGCTCTGGGTTATAACTGCTTTGACCAATGCTGTTCCCCAAAGGCTGAAATATTAGGATCAGGGCCTTCTTGCACAAACACTGCAAAAAGATGACCTGGCTTTGCCTGCTTCCAGACTGAACACAATGTAAGACAAGGGTAGAGCAAAAAGGGGAGATGTGAAGGATAAGGCTCCCAGGATTCAGATAATGCTACTCAGGCGGGACATACTAATGAGTGTTACATGAATCAACTGTCCAACTGCTTAGTTCTGATGAGGCAATTTCTTAGAAACAAAAAGAGTAATAAAAGTTAAAAAATAATTTTAAAATACAGAACCATCATGAAGAATTTAAATAAGGGGAATCTAGTATGGTCCTTAGGTCTATCATTCTCTGAATTTAGTATCAATGCCAATCTTGCCAAAAGAACAGTAGATCAATTCTTCTTATACTGCTTTGCTTTCACAAACTTTGTCTTGAAGTTTTATCATTCCTATCACCTCTGCAGAACTCTCCCTGCAGTCCTGCTGTCCCTTTTGCCATATGCTCATGTGGGAGAGAGACGAAAAGCAAGAGAATTGCATAGCCATCATGATTCCCAGTGATGGATGCCCAAGCGTTATCTCCTTAGAAGGCATGTGTTTTCCTTCCTATTCTGACCAATTATCCCCTCCTTCCTCTCACAATCCCCTAATCTCATCAGTTGAGGAGAGTACAGTCCTGTGGTTGCCCACACCAAAGCACAAACAAACAATTTCTGAGATACTTCCCAGCCAGGCTGCCACTGATTTCAGTAAGTCGTGTTTTTTCTCCACAATACACATGTAACCCCAGGAAGTGGGTTTTTGGGGTTTTTTTTAAAGAACTGACAAAATGCCGTGTTAAAATTCTCAGGCCAACATGAGTGACTACTCTCCACCTCCCTGAAATCCCCCTGCTATCTTAAACTGATGCTTTCTTTCTCCACCGCTACCCTAACCGGCATAATCCACCCCATAGACGATCCATCCTCCAAGATGGTCCCATCTGTTCTGCTACCTTTCCAGAGGAGGAGGGGGGAATTGCTGCTTGGGCAGCATAGAGTACATGTCCCAGGAGTAAAGGACCAGTGTTCCCTGTGCCTGTGAACAGCTCAGCACTTACAGCTTCTCCATAAGGGAGGAAGTAGAGGCTGCTGCCATGTTTCTTCCTATGCCCAATACAGAAGTCAAGTCCTATTATACTATTACAACCTGGGTGATGGTCCCAAAAGGGAGGGTTGGACTAGCCCAGCCCCAGCTATCAGACATGATTACAAAGTACTGTAAACACCACGTTAATTCCACACCAGAAGTAGCCTCGTTTCCATGAAAGACATTCTAGATTTTCCCCTTTGCAAATCTTTATGAAGAAAAGCTTGGGATAAATCTAAGTATAAATTGCAACATATCTTTATATTTATGTCTTACGCAGCACTATATTCATTGCCTAATAGGTATGTAGGCATATATACATATTTAATGTAATACAATAATAAATATTAGAGAAAGCACCAACCAGTGTATAGAAATTTTCTCTTGCAGTAAGGCTAATTATCATCAGATGAATTGCAAGGGTTCTTTTTATTAGCTTACTTCCTTCTGGAATGTGGATTTTGGTCTAAGAAGCAATGGCAGGCTCTGTTCTGAGGGTATAAGGGCTACTTTACTCCTCATACTTTATTCTGCATAAGCATCCAAAAAGAAACCATCTGGTCTGAAAGATGGCTATGCTATCAATTATCTGTAAGGATGCACTTCCAAGGGAATTGATATCCTTTCAAGGTTTGCCTAGTTTGTTTAGACAATTTTACCAGTGGAGAATTTTCTTTTAGGTGCCTTAAGCGTGTAAAATCTCAGGACTGAATATTTGTGAAATAACAAATTTAAAAAGGTTAAACAGGAGAGTGAAAGGCAAGCTGGCTATGGACTGTACTATCAATAGCACACAGTGTTCTGCCAGAAATCACTAACAGAGGTATTCAAATCCCTAGATAGGTATAGAAAGAAGAGCACAAGAAAGAGATGTCACCTGGTAAGTTTATGGAGTGCAGAAGCCAACAGGGCAGATGGGGGGCACTAATGGAGGAATAGTAGAAATAAGGATTCTGCTCCTACATGTACCACAGGGAACCACCCATCCATGAAGAGTACAGGTGCCAGTACAGCCTGTGGGTGTAGTAGCCCAGAGACAGCCCCTCTCTCCAAAACATGGCCAGCTTTGGCTCTGGCATCTACAGCTATAGCTGAATGATGTCAGGGAGGAGTACTGCACCTATAGTATTGACTGCTGATGTCTCAAGATGTCTCCTCTTCTGAAGGACTGGGAGGCTAAGTGTGATGGACAAGCACAGCTGGCTTAGCCTGACTAGGTAACACTTTCAGGGAAACTAAAGGTTTGCGATCAAGAGTCAATTCTGTGATATCCAGGGTGCCATACCTGCCTGTTGGAAATTTTTCATTATTGTTAGTATACTACAGGCAATATAGTGGTGAATATCTGCATCTGTTAGTAGAATAAATAAGGCCTCTTGGCCTGAAGGTAGAAGGATTCCTGAGAAGTGTTCAGCTGAGAGGAAATAACCAGTTCTCAAGATATGCTTCTGATCTCTCACAACTTCTACCACAGTCATGTCCATTTCAAAATATGTTTCTCAGTTTGCACTTGGGCCTCTCATTTAAGGTTTAACTGCTTGATTTTATACCTTTAGAAAACACTGTTGTGAGGGTAGTTTCTTGAACAGACAGTTGTTACATTCTTTTCAAATACAGTTAGAATAAAGTTTTTCAAACTTATAGTAATTCTGACCTCTTTTTTGTTTGGTTGGTTGGGTTTTTTTTATCATAATGCAGCACAGTCTTCAAAACATATCAATAGCCAAACATTTCCACTTGAAATGAGTAACTTGTTTTTTAGCAAATATTTGCATTCTCACCCTCCACACATCTAAGGCACTCCATTAAAACTGACTGACACTACTGCCATCTTGCTCACCACCAACTGGATTAGTCAGCTGTAGCTCAGTTCCTCCAAAGAAGGGTGAAAAGCAAGAGTAAATATCAGTTCCAAGCACTTAATGGAGCCAGGAAACTATTAACTACCTCTAATCAGTGATATGTGTTTATACCTACTGCTATTAGTTACAGCTGTTTCTCATTCTTGTGTCCTGGAAGAACTATATTGCTGTCATCACCTTGGAGAAGTCCTGAGCAGGACAATTTTGGCTTGATAAACCCTCTCAAACCTTCTGTGTCTACCAAGAGTTTTGCTTGAGACCTTGCTGCAGAACACACACATCTCTTTGTACTACCAACAACCATTCAATCCATCCAGATCTGGCAAGTACAAAGGACAGGTTCTGCCTTAAGATCTCTCCCTTTAAGTGCAGTCAGATACCTGCCTCAGAATTACTCCCAGATAATGGAATAGGTTTTAGGGCTCTGGACCAAAAGCACTGCAGCACCTAACCTAAGATGCTGATCTCATGTGAGTTTACTCTTCAAGCTCTAAATTGTTCAAAGAATTGTGGAGGCTTATCTTTGTGTTAGCAAGCTTTGTGTTGGATCAGGTACTTTTGATTCACAGCACTCTGCCTTTACATGAATCAGGTATCATCTCTCCAGAGTAAATCAGGGAAAAAATATCACCAGTTCAGTTGGGCAGCATGGCTGATTTGGATCAAATGTGTACTCTTAGGTATGGAGTGAGCAAACCACCAGCAGCAAAAACGACAATACTCCCACCCTCTGCTCCAGCGATGTCCTCAGATATTGCTCCCAAAGACTGAGACGTGGTTATTGTCTGTGCTCACCCAGGGCCTGTCCTGTGAGCTTTACTGCCATTCTACCATGGGCTTTGTGCCATTAGCTAGTGCTCACCAGCAACCACCAAACACAGGTCTGTTTGGGCTGATCACCTTCAATGTGTCCCATTCCCTGTCTCAAGTCCCCCATTCGTTAATAGTATGCAGCATCTCTCACTCCAAGTCTTCAACCAGTACATCAGATCTGGTCCATACAGCACCCAGTACTGACCTTCTCAGCGTGATGAGATGTGGCACTCACAGCAGGCAGGGGCTCCAGTATCTGACTCCTGGTCTGATACCAACTCATCAGATCACCTTGGGGAAGCCATGTCATTCCTCCTCGGCCGAGTTATCCCAGCTGTAAGATATGGATAATAATGTTCTTTGAAGTCTATCCAGATCCTTTGATAAAGGACAAAGATTTTAAAACATTATTCTTGACTGCAAACTCTTCAGGACATGAATTGCACCCTTGGCATGGGAAATCCTCTAGTGCTAACAAAGAGAAAACAACAAAAACCCACATCAGCTTATCATTGCAGGCACTGGAAAAATACACATTGGTTGCTGATACACTCTTGGATTTTGGCAAGTCTGTGTGTTATTTCTGAACACAATCGCAAATTGCTTTGAGTTCAAAGAATTATTCAGCACTCCTCAGGGTTATCTAGGAGGCAAGCCAACCTCCGGCTGCATCACCCTATGTCCTTGGGAATATTCCTCTGGTTTGATCTGAGGCTGAGTGGATCGTGAAGACACACAGCTGGGTCTCTGGACATCATCTAGTACTATACATGCTCTGATCAATGTATTTTCCTTGCCAGGGAGAGTTTTCATTTTCTTATTTAGAAGAATGAATTGATGTAACGAGTGTTTACATAGGCTTTGTGCAATCACTTTTTTGTTTTCCTCTCTTCGTTTAAAGATCATATAATATTCGTACTAAAACAGTGATGGCCAAAGGAGCATACACAGCCCCAACTCAGAACAGGGAGGGTCCTTCTTATGTCACTGCTGTCAACTTAGGACAAAAACTGCGATGAATAGGAAAAAATAAATAAATCTTTTGTTTTCAAAGCTAAATAGCCAAAAATGCAGCTAGAAAAGTTCCATAAAGGTTTAGCTTTCAGCAACACATAGCAGAAACAAAGCTGATTCCTCCTCTTGCTGTGCCCCCTGACCTCAGAGTTTTATATGTCACTGCCTAGAAGGCCTCTAGTCACGGCAGCCTCTGTGCATGGCTTTCCCAGGACTGTCAGGGTTTTCCTCAGGGGATGCTTGAGTTGGGGAAAAAAGGGCTTTAGCACCAGCCTTCGATTTAAAATAGCAGGGGGAGTTTACTGATTAATATTCATGAGGAGGGAACAGTCTGCTTTTTGTTACCGCAGCCGTTTCCCATGCAAGGTGGGTTGAGAGGGAGGAATACATTAAGGAACATACCCTACTGTCACAAGTACCACCACCTTCAGAGATACAGAAAATCAGGAGCCTAAGCAGAGCTCAGATGGTAAATATTTAACAGGGAAAGGACTTGTCTCCTCTCTCTGCATGTATATATTAAACTCATTCTTTCATTTTAACAAGGGAACTGTGTTTTCCTGCGCTCTCTACCCCCACCCTGCCCCGCAGCTTCAGTTCTGGGCCGAAGTGGATAGTTCACAACATGCTATAAATCCCCTCCACCACTGACACAATTGAATGTATTTCCCTGTTTGGTTGGTTTTGAAAGTCACTGCTAGTCCTTCTCTAGTGGAAAATGTTAACTTCTATTCACTGTGACACAAGGAAGAGCAAGACTGGCTCCCTTGCACGTATACCAGAAAAATTCTAGGATAACCCAGCTGAAATCTGTGATTCTCATACCCATCTACAGCTGGCATATGAAAGAAGCACAAATGAGGCAAAGTTTTTCAAATGCAGGTGCTGATTTGGGGTGCCTCTGAGTTGCGGGCGTTCAGCTCAAAACACTCTGCCTCTCATGTGCGAAAGCACAGAGCACGGGCCCCCCTTTGACTGTCTCAGTCCTTCTGGCATCCCCATCAACTTCTAACTTCAGGGATCTTAAAATCAGGAGCAATTTCTGAAAATTATAGTGAAGGGTCCAAAGCCTCTCCTGTGAGGATAAGCAAGGACTCCTTAATTTCTGTGCAATCACTGGGAAATTATAGCTGCTCATTTGGCAAGGTCAGCTATTATTTAATAACTCTTTAGAGAGAAGAGATTGGAAGAGCTGCAGTACACCTCCATTTCTGACACCAGAAGTGGATTTGGGGAGGAGCTGATAGGCCTCTCTGACAACAACTTTATGTCTGTGCTTATGACCCTATAATAGCAAGGTAGCAGCAAAGTAGCTGAGGGAGCATCTGAAAGAATTACCGTTTGACATCTTCTCCTGCGCTGAGTGAAACAAACTGCGCTGGCACGACCACACTTCAGCTGATACAACTGTGTTGGCTGACTGAGCATCACAGCAGTGGACACGGGGACTCCCGGGACCTCACAGATAAAATCAGCCCTGTGAGCTCATACACTTGAAAATGCTGATCTGAGCTGATCATGAACAGATTAGAGCAGCGCACGACTGAGACCACATCTGGATACCAAGAGAGCATCACCCTGACACTCACCTTTTCTTCTTCTTACCTCCACAGAACAAAAGGGCATTAGTGGATCAAAAATGGCAAAGCACATGGCCCTTGTAGGGGCCCACCTCCCACAGAGGGCAACAAGGTCTACACCCTGAGAGCCAGGTTAGCTCTGCCACCAGCTGGGGCTGGATGAACTGTGAACCCAGAACAGCCTAACTGTTTTGACAGATGTCCTTAGACTAAGTGCAGTTAAATGGATCAGTGCAGCAAATTTCACCCGGGGGAGGGAGAGATGGGGGAAGGAAGGAGAGAAGAGAGAAATGACTGGTTCCACCCATGGCAGCTGTCCCTGCCCCAAAAGCCCTGCACCACTGCAATATCTCTCTATTCCTTCAAGATCCAGACAGAAACTTTTGCCAGTGGAAACATCCTGGGTTTGCACTTTTACAGACACAAAATCATGAGGTAGCTGTACCAACAGAAGTAGTTTTGCTTGTATAGTGTCTGTTCCTTGGGAACCAAAACATGTCACATTGGCAAAGGACACCTACTACCACGAGAAGGTTTGTTTCCACTGCTCGGGTAGCAAAGCTGCTCTAGTAGTGCAGGGAAAGCAGACGACGGGGCCCAGAGTCTCTCGCTGAAAGCAGAGTTGTGAGGTTAGGATTTGGCTTAAGGATGCCATGAAGCATGAGTAGACATTGAATGGAGATAAGAGTGGGTTTTATCACTGCACCTGCTAAGAAGAAAGCCAGGGCCTTCCGAACACAGCCAGGGAGAGGACGGTACCATGCCCCTTGCACCATCTCCCCAACCTTGGCTGCAGCATGCTCCCTGCCCAAACGGAGCACACTTTGCTGGAGCTCTTGCTTTGAAGAACTGTGCCTGACTCTGAGCTGATTGTGAATGCAGAGCATGACCCATTTTAAACAGGTAGGCCAAGAAAACCTCCGTCTCTCTGCCTTTAGGGACCTGTTTCAGAATACAGAGGACTTACCTTGAAAATGTTTTCCATACTGTTTGATGTTGTGGAACCATCAGTGGGAATACTGAGAGCATTCGATGCCTGGGTGGCTTATTGATTTATTCTAGTTTTATTAAATTGGCTAAAGTTCATTCAGAAGTCTCCCTTCCCCACATTCAAATACTTATTCTGAATGCTGCCTTGAGAGGGACAAATGAGGAAAAAAAAAGAAGGGAACTTGAAAGTTGAAAAATTTATCTAAAGAAGCCTGTGATGTGAAAATCGACTTCATAAAAAGTATATATTATTTATATCACTAACACAGTCTTCTGGGTTCAATATTTCTTGCTACTTAAATTCTGGGAGAAGTTGGGTTTGTGTGTGCATGATGTTTTTAATGGCCACATGCACACATACATGTATGCATCTGTGAACAGAGGGAGAGAGACCTGAAGAGAATGAGTCTACCACAGACAGTAATTTTTCTTTTGTCAACCAAAGAAATAAAAGAAAACTTAGACCATTGCCCTTTTTTGTGAATAAGAAAGTTGAGAATTACATTCTTGGTAACCTATATCCATGAAGTAATGACAGACAAATTAAATGGCTGAGGTCACACAAGACCAGTCCAGACCTTTCCCCTTCCCCCAGCAGTAAGATTAGACACTCTGGGAGATTTCCGAGAAACTTTACAAATCAAAGTAGAAGCTGTGAAAATCACCAGTGGTCAGCAGCTCAGAGAAGGACCCCAGGGTTTCAGAAGGGCAAGCTATGACCGGCTCAGGCCTGGCTGAAGGAGCGTGGAGGAAAAAAAAGGGCAGCATGGGCACTGTCAGGTCCCAGGTGTTCTCCCAGTGCAGGTGGGACCTGCTGCCAAATGGGCTTGGGTCAGGCTGGGGAAAAGAGAAGGTGGAGGAATAAGGCATAAGTATGTCCTTGGATCTAGGTCCAGGTTTATCCATTCTGATGTGATCCAGAGATAACTGTCAAAAGACCTACATCTGTCAGAACAGGTGGGAGACCTGAATTTGATCTTTGCTTCTTCTGTTGCTGAAACAGACCTTTATTTCCATGTTACTAATCCTAATGATACTTAACCTTTGTTACGGTCTCATTGAGAAAGCAGGAGAGATTTGGAGATTATTTTTTTTCTCAAAAAACTCCTTCTCCACTATCTCTGGTTCTTAAGAAAAACACCACAGATTCCATCTGTTACAACATTACAATTTTTCTCTGAAAAGTACTCATAAAACAGCTTATTTCCCCTCAGCAAATAATTTAAAGGTACAAGTAGGTTAAAATTGATAATTCTTCCCGCTGTCTAATTCTGGATGTATTTTAAGATGCATTGGTGTTTGAATCAGATCTTTTTAAAAAAAATCATTAATTGAAGCTGCCTGGCTCTGTCATCCTGCCCTTCCATTCTCCACCCAATGAATCAGTAAATTGTAACACGAGAATCTGGCTAAACAAGTTCCTAATTCAAACGCCATCTTATGGACAAAGAAGTCTTTGAAAATAGTATCTGTCATCTGGCTCCTTGCGATGGAGCGGAAAGTTGTGTTTTTACTGTTCATGGAATTCTCTCCCCTCCGCCCGGTGCAGTATGAGAAAGTCAGGGAGAGGAGAGGGAAGGGGGAGGCCTCTCTCAGAGGAGCCCAGGGCAAGCAATTTCCTGCCAATTAACACATGGCTACTGATAGTATTTCTCCCAAGAACAGAGTTCCAGATAAGGAGAAATTTTATACTGGTTGATCCCAGGTTACTGATAGAGCTTCCTTTTCTAAGGCCCAGCCTTCTCGTTGGAGCGGCTGGCTTCAGTGCGAGCGGTACGGGGTCTCAGAGAGAGCCAGGCTTTCTTTGATCACAGAAATTAGATGATTGGCAGAAGAGTCTCACTTCCTAACAGGAGCAGATTTCAACAGCAGCCTCTAAAGTTGAGCACCCAACTTTAGCCCAGCTGTATTTGTGTGAGCGTCGCTAAGCTGTAGCTCTCCCCACGAGCCTCGTTTGCACTCACAGGCAGTGCTGCAAAGTTCAGTGTGTAGCACTACAAAAGTAAATTAATTAATCCGTGTAAAGTGGATTTAGAGCCAAGCACTGCGCTATCTACAGTGGTAAACTAACCAAACAAAATAATCCCGACTGCTAGTAATCTATAAAACTGATTTCAAATGTGTCCATTAATGTCTTTATAAAGCAACCTGCTCTTGGCATGTGTGGCATTTTCAAGTTTTTTGCTTTTCCATTTTAGCTGTTGGAGTACCTGAGAGCAACAGAGCACAAGGGAATCAGAATAAAAGACATTTGTTCTAAGTATAAATGCACAGGGCATTTTGTGTGAGGAGACTAGACCCTTTTCCTTTACTCTCCTGCATCTTGTAGCTTCTTTGAGGAGGCTGGTGGGAAGAGGTTAAAGGTTACCTAGAGCTGCCAGTGAGAGTGAAAAATGGTGGATAGTGCCCCTGTTCTTGACTTCGAGTTCCTTTATTTCCTTTTGTCATGGCAATACCTTCCCAGTGAAGGTCTGAATGTTGCAAATTAGTGTTCCAACTTATCTTTCTAATTACCTCTTCAGGTGTAACAGTGAGACAGCTGATTGCATGAACAAAAAGAAACTTGCTCAGTAGCATCTGTGTATTGGCATCTGCCACGAGCTTTTTTTAGGCAAGTATCTGGCTTGTTATCAAACAAAAACAGTAACAGGACTTTTCCCCTTTTCCTGGGGAAGTAAAGATCTTGCCCTGAGAACTTCACCCTGATACAAAAAATTCTGGGAAGAAATCCCACAATATACCAATATTTCTGAAAATGGCACAATTAGGAGAACATCTGATAAAATCAAATCTATAAGCTGAGCTTGAAGAGGCAGGAATTGGGAACTGCTAAAAATGAGAGATGGAACTAAATCCCTGACCACAGAGTTTGGGAGGCTGACTTCTGTCAGAGTTGTGCGAACAAGAGCTGCAGCGTTTATTTTCCAACACGTGCCTCTTGGGCACAAAGGAAAAATCTCTGATGGGAAAGGATGATGGTTTTGGTGACTATGCATGAAAGAAGGCTGAGGAGAAACATTCCATCCTGTTGCTTGTTCAGAACAGAAACCTTGGAAACTTGAAACAAATTCCCAGGAATGCTGTCGTCTGTCACACGCTCAGGCTGCCTCTGAGTACAGGACTCTTCCTGGGAAAGTGGGTGCTGCCATAGGAGACTCCTTCCAGGTGAAAAAAGCTGTGGTGTTCTGCAAGAATTGTCACCAACAAAGAAATGCAGAAACTCAAGAGACAAGACAAAGAGATAACAGACCATTATTTAGGACTTTATATGTAATCATAGACAATACAGCTTGAGCAGGATACTGAACCCATCCTGACAGATGATGGTCCAGTCCCTAGCCAGGGAAGAGAGATCAGGTTAACCCAGCCAAGGCTGACCTAAGCCAGATGGTAAATCAAACAGGTACCTGAACCAAGGCATGAGAATCTGATTCAAAGTCTATTATGTTGGAAAAATCTCTTGCTGACCACAATGAAAGCAGACTGAACTCTTACCAACAATATAAATACACACACACAGATATGTATTTACTTGGCATTTAGCCAGACAAAGGCCTTGTAAAGCTATATGCAAGTATGGAGTGTGAGCTGCAGCGAAGTGGAAGAGCTCAGTGCGATGGACACAACGGGGCTGTCTTGGGTGTATGGCTCTAAGTAAAATCTCAATGGCTGCGTGTCTGGATCTATCTGGAAATGTTAACTTCTTAAAAATTAGGCCTCAAGCTTTTTTGTGAATCTGGCCATGAGAGTGTATGAATTTTCATTTTCAACACTGACTGTTGAAATGTCAGTTAGTGTTACTAAGGAACTGTATTTAGAAATAAAAAACCTGCAGCAGTATGTCAAGAAACCTCCAATCAACCAACAAACCAAAACAGCTTTTGGGTAACAGATAAATGGAAAAAATCTTTATTTTATTTATGCACCAGTTGGTGGGTCTGTTGGTATTGTGGTCCAGAGCAGCCGTAAAGTCTTGAAGCAAACAGAAATGCCCTGAGCATCCCCACTTAGTAGGAACAGGATTGCTTTGCAGAGTGGTTTTGGTGTACATCAGCTCGATTCCTCCTGCAGGATGCTAAGCCAGAACTGGTTTGGATGCAACCTAATGAGCTCCAGTCCGTAACGGAGACCTGAGAGTCTGAGTCAATGCATGGTCCTTCAGAGAACTTCAAGACACATCTTTGGTGGGAACATTTGGTTCAAGCAACCAGATCACCTAGTCCAAAGAAAAAATCCCAAACCACCAACAGGTTAGACACAGGGGTCTTGGCACCAGCTAGCTTCAATGGGCTGATCCACCCACGTTGTAGTAAATTACTTTAGATACAGCCCAACTGACTCAGAAGATGCCAAGTGTTTACTATTCCCTAACGAAGAGCTGCAGAGCTGTGATTGCAGCTTATAATAATAGCAAATTATTACAACCAAACTATACTAAATAAATCAGTGTTTATGCCAAGTTATGGGGACAAGTGCGGCAGATTAGACACTCATTAGTGATTAATTTCCAAGCTATAGACTGAACAAAGAACAGATGTGATGATACAAAAGTTTTCACTTAAACAAACTCACAGTTTCCGGTCATATTATGACAATAGCTAATGCATTCTGAGTGGCTTTTCATGTTTAGCTAATCCCAAATAATGTTATTAAAATTACAGTTTCCCTGTGTATTTTCCGATTGACTGATTGATAGTTGAACATTATCATCTTGCCACGGAATAAGAAGGAAAAGGTGAAATTAGAAGTGTTTTCAAAAGCTGATTGCAGAATCACCCATGGAGAGCTCTTTGATGCGTGCTGGTGTTGTGGCATCAGAAGTAATTCAGACACCTGATTAGTTCATTCAAGTCCACGCTCAAAGTGATTGTTTTTCCTCTCTCACACACCTTAGACTTAAAGTCACATGTCAATGTCAGGCTTTCCAGATAAAAAGTAAAATCTTTGCATCAGAAACAGAACACTTCTAGAAGGTAGAGAACTTTTTCCCAACTACTATTACATATATGGGATAATAAAGACATTCTGGAAAATTCAGCTATCTTCAGGTATCAGCAGGATTTAATACAAAATACTGAAAATATTTCTTCAGCTAATATATTGCTTTTCATCACACACTCACTATTTTGTACGTTTAGACAGTTCAAGCATATACATTCACATCATGTAAACAGAGCTGATGCCCACACTGGGAATTTTCCTTCCTTTTTTGCGTATAGGATTGTTCCACTTGGTAAAAGCTAAATTCTACTGAAGATTGCATATAATTACTGCATTATTATATGGTATCTTCCCTCACATGTTGCTCTTCAAAGGGTGGGACACTGCATACTATAGGCAGAGGTATGCACAGCTTTACATTGTAGATTTCAGCAGTTTAATTTCAGTGACAGAGGGCAATAGAACGGCAGCCAGGTAAGAGTCCTGTTAAAAGGACATTACTTGAAGGATAAAAGAATAATCCTCCTTTTTCTTTCAATTTCAGGGAGCTAGGGTCACGATCCTATTAAGCTACACACTGTTACTTAATTTATGTGAGACTGTATGTCTTGATACTAAAGAGCCTCCCTCTCTTTGGTGCAGGAAAGCTTATGTCCAGCTGATTTCAACAAGCACAGCAGGGGCTTTGCATGTAGTCGGCTCCCCAATGACCAGCAAGACTATGTGAAAATGGAATTCTGGAGACCATAATGCAACTTTTACACCAGGGGCTGCCCTCTCCACAAAATGTAGTTGAGGCAGGTAAATTCCTAATACCAATTTTACACAAAGATGAGATAGGAATTCAGACCTTGCCTTGTTCCAATTCCATACACTCCTATAAGAGGGTGGGGATCTGGAGAAGCACTTTGATTTTCTGATTGGAAGGCAATCTCCAGTGAACTGCTCCTCCATCTCTTCCTGCCAACAGTTACTTCCACCCTGCTTACTTACAGAGAGGAAAAACTGAGAAACAAAAGGCCCTATTTCCATTGCCTTAATGCAATTACTAAGCAGCAGGTTCATGCTCCAGAGGAGCCATCTGCCAGGGAAGACAGAGGGTAAGCGAATGAGGCAGGTATGGAATGAGGCCAGCCAAAACTCCACCAGAGAGTAATGCGTACACCCAAACAGAGCTGCGCAGGCAGAGGAAACGAGATAGGGAAGGCAGAATCCTCTCCCAGCCTGGTCATTAACTAATCTAAGTCTTGAAATATTACTTTTGCCTGTATTTCTAATGTAGGAGAGTAGCAACTTCCACAGCCTCTTAAACCAGGAAATTCTTCTTTGGCATATTTCCTGGTAGGTTTTAAAATCTGCATGGGTTTGTAATGTCACTGCTTACCTGAGGGGACACAAACTGCTAGCTGGGCATTCCAGCCCTGGGAAGGTGTTTACCTCCCCTAGTTAGCAGCTGGGGATTTGGGGAGCCTATAGTAAGGCCCTGTCTCCAGGCAGCCAAGTCGGTGTGCAGGGCTGCAGGCTGTCTACAGAGAGAGGAAACTGGAAAAGTTGAGTTTTTGTTTTGTTCCATTTGTAAGTTTGTCAGCCACTCCATGGCACGATCACATCTCCTCCAGCACCTTCTGACTGAGTGGCCATGAGCCCTCCCCTGGAGCCCAGTACAGACAGCAGCTTTTGGGGGTTTTTTAAAGCACTCTTCTCATTTGGGGAAGTTCAAGAGTAGGATGGTTAGCTTGATTCAATCTCCTGGCTACTTGTGATGGGCCATATTCAGTAAGAGAATTCAGATAGTCACAGATATCATAAAGGTAGAATGAATGCAAATAAATGAAACTTTTATACACAGATTTGCCACTAAGCAAACACAGGGACTTAAAATGAGATTATAAACTTGAAAATAAGAGAATGTGGAGTGGAAAAAGTACTTAAAACATTGGTCCTGCAGAGAACTTTACACTAATTACTTTTGAGAAATGCTGAGAATGAAAGGCTGTGTCAATATACTAACATTACTCACAGCAAAGTGTGGTTTTCGACTGCCACACTATTCATCTTCTGCCTGATCTCTCTGCATCTTGCAGACATCCAGCAGACAGATTAGAGCAAGGCTAAGACGTCTGGGTTTAATTGGACATGCCCTCTTCTGCCCACAGATTTTGTCTGGAAGGAAGGGAGAATCTGAGGACTTTCTTTACCTTTATGTGGGATTTCTGTGAGCCCAGTGGCCCAGCTGGAAGCACTATGTGGTAGCAACCCCAGGTTACTCAATGTCCAGAAACCCCACCATTTCTACAGCATCTGCAAAGATCAGCTGCCGAGAGTCTGCAAGCGAGTCCAACACTTCCCGGAAGTGTCAGAGGGGCTTGTGGTGCATGTTGGAATCAGCTGTGAAGCCAGGGCAGAGGAAATTCAACATTTCCCAAAGCACTGGATTTGTGGTGCACATGCAGACCATCTGTGCAATGCACAGTTGATCTTCTGGCACCACCTTGTTATGCTTTCTCTCGACAGTATCTTTACCAGGGTTCTGCAGCAAGAGGGATTGCAGCTCTGGACTAGAAAAGGAGAGCAAGGAAAAAGATCCGCTATGAACCCTGACCACCATTTCTGCTATAATTAGGAATACATTTCTGAACTTGCCTCCTAACAGCTACGGTGCTGATATACATAGACCCAGAAGTGCTAGGAGCTCCAGTCTAGAGAACCCACGCTGTCACCATGCAAGTGAGCTGTTGATATGCAGGCTGCAAAAAATATCCTTCTGTCTGGGAGGGGTAGGGGATGTTCAGCTGCTGGATAGGATGAGAAAGAAAAGGTTACTAAGTTTTACTTTCATTAGAAAATAAAATGCAGCAGAAACTGATTTTTGGTGGACATCAGGGTGAAAAGGATGATGCAACTAAGCCTTTGTAGCCTCTTTCTTGCTTCTGAAATAACTCAAAAAACTATTTGGAGAGAGAAGAAACTGCAGTACTTTTAATCATCACCAGCAGGTCTTTAACCTCACAGGAAACAGAAAAGGAAGGACAGACTGTAAAATATCCAGACAGACTAAAGGTCATTCTTCTTTCCCTTGGGATGAAACATTGCATCTTGCCTTAAGGACAAATATGCATCTACTATATACACGCTGTCACACAGAACATCCACATCTCTTCACTGTCACTCGATAGTGGCACACCAAGTTTACATTTGAAAACAGAGATAGGCATGGCAGTGGTGAGCAAGCAACATGACAGACAAAGAAAAAACCCAAGACACTGCCACAGTGACAGAAGAATTAACCCAAGGCAGACATACTTAGTGGCTGCACAGTTAAAATTATGTACATTACATCAAAAGGTTATTCTTGTGGAGCCTGAGTTGGGAGGTAAGAAGCAGCCCAGAGCAGAATATGCTTCCTAGAGCTCACCAGCTCTTCCCCTCACAGATTTTGGGTAGCTTACAAAGCCTGTAGGACACACAACAACAGCACAAAGCTAATCAGGCTGGCTGGGATGGTAACAGGAAGGCTGAGGGGCAACCAAATATGTGTGACCCCTGCCACACCTTTTCACTAAGGTAAAACACCTTGGCTGAAGGACAGTGGGACACTTTCCTGCCTGAACACATTCCTTCATGCACAAACACTTTCTTTAGGTTCTTTAGGTCAGTTGCATCATTTTCCAGTATCCAGCCTAGGCCCTGCCAGGGGACGCTGGCTGACAGTATGGCTGCAGAGCTACCACTCTTGATAATTCACACATTAAAATGAGACCTTTTTTCTCTCTTGAAACCCTGAGGACCAACAAGGGCTGGGGGTACTTGGAGCGGAGTGGTCATTCCCTCAGGGCTCCAGTGCAGAAGGGCCCCTTCACTGACCACTCTACACAGGGCGGTTGGGATCTCCTTGCCCTTCCCAGGCCACTATGTCATTGAGGAAACCAGAAGGGCTCCCACTTTTCATAGCTAGGAGCACAGAAGAGGGAGATTTTAATCTCCAGCATTTTGTGCCTCCAGAAGGAGGGTGGAGACGGCCCTTCCAGAAAGGCACCACTGCAACTAATGAGAAGGCAGAGGGGGAGCTGTGGGCAGAAAGGAGGAGCTTGAAGAGATGGATGGTTTTTGCAGCAGTGCTTCAGGACCTGCTGCTTATTCTTATGTTCTGGTAATCTTTTTAAGCAGCAGGAAAAGAGAAATACTCTGTGAACCTTCTCTTAAATGGGACATTACTAACAAACTTCCTCTTGCTAATAACATTTATAGGCAAATTATAAGAAATGACAATTTCAAATTGTCATTTCAAATTAAATTTAAATTATCAAAGCCAGTCAAGGGTGCTGTGCTCCATGGTGTGGGGCCAGCTTTCATACCCTCCATGCCATGTCCTGTGCAGAGGTGTGAGGGTAAGTGGGCAGAAGCCAGTCCCACCACACTTACAAATGGAGAAACAATAAAACTCTGGGTTCCCAAGCCTGCCTAAAAAATACTTGAAATCCTTAGGCCTTGCCTTCTCTTAATCACTCAACCTATGAACATTTCAAAATATAAATTGTCAGTAATGCCCAAGGCTAGAATCTGCCTGGTCTTTGCTGCTGCCAGGGACGGCGTGCCAGGACTCACCTGCACACTCAAGGAGAAGGGAACCAGCTAGGAGAGATGCTGACAAAGGCTCACTTGAGCAGCACAGCACGGGGACAGATGCCTTGTCAGGTTGTGAATGTCCCATAGGGAGATGCTGCTCTCTCCACGGTGCATCCCCCACCGTGCAGCTGCGGTCCTTCCCACAAAAGGCGTTCACCATCAGGGCAGCTGTGTCAGGCAGTTCAGAGACAGCTCTTTGGGTGAGCCCTAACATCTGGGGAGGATGACAAAACCCATCCAACACCTCACTCTCACAGAGAGGAGAGGGCAGCTCCCTCCTCCTGTAGGTCCTCTCCTGCAGGGTTTACAGCTCAGGTAGGTTCCTTTTCCACTGGCTGAACTGCCCACTGAGGCCTTTCAAGGAGGCAGACCGTACCCTGTGCCGCTGCACCCTCCCTGGGAGCCCTGGGCTCCGGGGCTGTGAGGACAGGACGGTGGTGCTGCCAGTAGCCAGTGCCTATCACTTTTGAAGGCTGGTGCCACTGTCCCAGCGGAGGCCTCTGCCAAGGACTGGTACCGAAGTTGTTAACCCTCCCTTAGGGGAAACCAAGCTGGGGATTTCACATCTTGAGGAGGCCGGGCTTTCAGCAGCCACACCGCAGATAGTGGGGGACACAAATTCCTCTGGAGAGAGCTTGAATGGCAGCAGGGCTGAACAGCTTGAGCGGTGGAGGGGCCGGAGGAATCTCTCACTGCTCCACACCCTGTAAATCCTTTGCTAATTGCTTTATTGCCGTTATTTGTGGAGATAAAGAAAAAGGATTAATTAACTAAGAGAGAAGAGTACACATCTCCCTAGATGGGCTTCATTAATTGATACGGGGAGGGAGACAAATCAATTAACAAATTCCTTTGCCTTCCTGATCAGTCTGTAAACAGAGCCGTGGCACTTTTTGGGAGAGGATTGTGAATGGTAAAAACCAACTTGCTTCCCTGAGCCAGCTGCAAGTAATTCATTCAGCAATTTGCAGTTTACACCACTTCAGGATCATGGTGTAAAGGCTGTGCTTTGCAGACATTTTGCAATTCTATGACAACAGGCAGAAGCATAACAATGTCAGTGAGGTGAAGCTTCTGGGCGCCAACTCTCTTTAATTTCGATGCTTCTTCTTAGCAGAGAGCTACTTGATTGTGGCAAGAAAATATAGCTCTAAAAATAATTATTCCATGGACACTGGTGTCCCTGGACATTGTAAGTCAGCACGTGATTTTCTGCAGTGTACAAGAAGGAGCAAAAGAAGCAGAATGGACAAGAATACCACATATTGCATGGATTCATATCATTCCTCTGTCTTCTTGAACTTTTATACAAATTCGGAGCTAGACCCAGACACAGGAATCTACCCAAGATTCCTTTCGTGTGGCATATTAGTTGAAGGAAATGAATGGTCCCCCGGGATAAGGCCTCAGAGTAAAGGAAGTGTTTGATGAATGAGGTTAGAAAGGTCTCGGTGTAGCTGTGTCATGCCTCAGTAAGGGCTTCTCCAGACAAGAATGATAGTGGTTTCCACTGCCTACACAAACAAGGGGGGATATTCAGCATCTGTGTTGCAATGTATAAAAAACAAACAACAACCATCAAAAACCCAATTCACCCTACTTCTACAGTTTTATCTAAAGCGATTGGAGTAAACTAGACATAATATATTCAAGTTTAAGCACTATAAATCATTGCTTTGTTTTAAAAACACAGATGGGGGGTAGGGGGGGGAGAGTTGTAGTTATCAACTGGGAATTACACAATTTGAATCTGATGTCTTGGGCAGCAATTCTTAAGTTTCACTGTCACTGTCTCCCAGAGACGAAATTAGTGAAAAAAGGAGAAAAAGAGAGCACAGGCACTGAAACAGAGAGGAAAAAACTGCAAAAGAGGGACAGAGCAAGCTAATAAATAAAACAAGAGCCTGAAGGGAAGAGCTGCTTTGTCAGAATATAAATATTTCCCTTCCCCTTTTATCTTTAATGTGGTGCGAGGAGCTTATTAAGGGGAAGTGCAGCTCTGTCCCTGGAGTCCATCCACACAACCATGTAGGGAGCTCAGTCCAACACAACCAGCACAGCCATGCACACATAAACTCTTCTCTGCTGGAAACAAATGTAATGTACCAAGCAATAAAAGGGAAAGCGGGAACCCACAGCGGTCACTACAACTCTTATCTTGCTGGCCTTGGTGCTGCTTTACATTAACGGGCGGCAGCACTGCCAGGGGCCCTGGCCAGGGAGCTCTGCTCTCCTCGGGCCTCAGCTGCAGCCTGGGCTGAACAAACCCCGTCCTCCTGCTGCTGCAATGGCTCTTTTGCAGGGAGAACCAATGTGGCAGCTTATAACAAACCCAAATTTGGGGTCTGGGTGAACAAACCGAGAGAGTGTGTGAGAGCATGTGTAAGGAGGGAGATGCTGCCCTGTACAGAGACCACACCGTGTGCACTAAGCGCTGGGGAACAAGCCCTTTCTTTTAACCACAGCTCGGCACAGCCATCCCCAGCGGCCAGGCTGGGCCTCGCCTTCCCCCGGTGCCACGCTGAGTCCTGTGCACAGAGGGGATAGCAAAGAATTCTGCAAAATGTTGTATTAATGGCTCCTCTCTCTCGGAGATCGGGTTTCCAGTAATGACGTGGCTCCCCTACCCAGTGCTGGCACCAGCACCTCTTTGCCGGCCCTTCAAGATGTTCGACCATATGGCTGCACAAAGCTGCGCCATCAGTCAAAGCCTCCAAGTCAGGAAGGGGGACAGTTTCAAATTGCTGCCAGCAGATCCTTTCCCACTATTTCCCTCGCCTGAGCTGTCACAGATACAGGTGTCAGCCTGGCTCCTTTACTGCCTCGCTCTTTGCTGGCACCAGCACCTCTTTGCCGGCCCTTCAAGATGTTCGACCATATGGCTGCACAAAGCTGCGCCATCAGTCAAAGCCTCCAAGTCAGGAAGGGGGACAGTTTCAAATTGCTGCCAGCAGATCCTTTCCCACTATTTCCCTCGCCTGAGCTGTCACAGATACAGGTGTCAGCCTGGCTCCTTTACTGCCTCGCTCTTTTCATCTACCGTTAAAAAAAAGGGGGGGGGGGGGGGGGGGGGGAAAAAAAAGGGGGGGGGGGAAGTGGAGGAGTGGAGGGGAGAGAGCAAAAAAGAAGAGCTTTGCATTTCCTCTACTTAGGCCTGAAACTGGAAAAATGACGGGAATTCATTGTTGGTGCTTGCTGATCCCCCCACCCCTACTGTTGCACCACTGTGGCCCTTTGAGCATGACAAAATGAGCTCCCCAGGCTTGATTATGCAAGCCACTAATTCCTCCTCCAGTCAAGAGGGTGCCTGGGCTCTGCAGCTATACAATTGGGGTTTACCCGGCTTTTGTTTTTGCTTCTGCTTATAGAGATAAAAACTTGGCATTTTTGCATTAGAAATGGACCTGATTTTTCTTTTAACTGTATATTTGTGAATAGGAAGAGACTGGCACGTAGGGTCTTTTGCAAGTATTTTTCAGAAAAAAATATTGGGCTGATGCACATTTTGTGTTTTCCCCCATGATGCTTCCACATGAGCTCCTATCCCAACCAAGACTTTTTCATCATGTTTGAAAAACAGGTAACTTCAGATACTACCAGTAAATTGAATTCACTTGGAAAAGTTTTCAAGAAACAATTATTTTCAAAAGTGATTTTGATAAAAACGTAGTGAAAAAATATGTACATACTTTTAAGGATGGACAAAAGCAATGCCAAAGTTTTACACAACCCCTGTGCCAGTTGTGGGATTTTTTTTTTTTTAGCCAGCCCTGTTAGGAAACAAGCCCTCAGACCCTAGGGAATTAATCTGGTAAAACACCGCTCTTGGCTGCCTGGCCTCAGTTACAGCTCGCAAGCAGCTTCCCTGAGGTGGGTCAGCGCCTCTGAAGAAGCTCAGAAGCAGCCTGGGTCTCCTCCCCACCCACAGCCCTGGTGGTGGGCACCCAGAATCTGAAAGCATCTTAAAGGGAGAGTCCGTCTCACTTTAAAAAACCAAAGAAACAAACAGCTTTAAGACACGCTTTTGAAGCAAATCTAATTTTTTTAGATCTTCAGTGTTTTCAGTACAGCTGCCTTAGAAATACTTGGAAAACAAAGCCTTTTTCTAGAAAACTGTTGAGCAAATTTGGAAGCTGGTGACTTGCTATTATGCAGCTGCTCAGGTTGCTTCAGAGAGCCCAAACTCTCCATATCTGCATAATATCTAGGGACCAACGCCTATAGACTTTACTCACAAAGAGCTGACCCTTGTGGTCAGGAAGAGTGTTGAGTCACAGACACAGATGAAAATCAGATGGCTGCAGCAGCTTCCACCCCCTCGCCCTGCCCGGCTGCTCTCCCGCAAGCGGCTGCCCCTCACGCAGGGATCTCTGGGCCAAAAGTAACAGGGCTCCGGGAATCGCCTCAGTTTGCAGCCCAAAGGCAGAAAGGGAGCCTGGGCCAAATCTGAACTGCTCCAACATAGTGGGCCACGCAACGGCAGCCCTAGAACGGCTCTGAGCTGAGCACAGATGTCCTTGCCCTGCAGGCAGTGGAGGGCAGGGGAACCAGCTGGGGACAGTCACCAATTCAGCTGTCCCACTTTCCACAGGCTGTTTCATGAGTCAACACACCCTTCTCGACCACAATGAGAATATGCATGAATAAGATCTTGCTGGGCAGAAAATGCCTTTACTGTTATGTCTAGGAAAGCACCAAGGATCGCACTGCACTTGGATAATAACAATGATAATAACACCACCACATTTCAGAGGCCTATTGCCTCCCTAACCAGCAGCCACGGGCACAATGCTGGCTTCACCCAGAAATGAGGCTCTCATTCAAATTCACGTAAAAATAATTTAAAACACCTTGCAAATGCCCACAGACCACCCCACCAACCTTAACAAAATGCTGTCAATGTCCATATGCAGTTTCCAGAATTAGCACTCCTCCACCATCACCAATGCACCATGTAGGGGAGCTTCTAAAATGCTACCCGAGGACTTGTTTGCTTTGCCCAGAAAGTCATTGTTTAATACTAGATCTCATTTTCCTACATTATTCCCCACCACCCGCAACAGCCTCTACAAAAATAAACCAGTAGGAGCTTGGCAAAGACATCAGCAAAAACATCTCTACTTCTGCAATTGCACTTTAATAGCTATCAGCAGCTGGAATTTCGGTTTTCACACCCCAGGCAAAACCCTGCACCTACAGCAGCATGGGGCTGGGAGGCAGGGTCAAATGGAGGAATGCCACCGATTGCATTCCCAGCATCACTTCCTACACCGCAGGTCTTGCCGTGATGCTCGCTCCTCGCACCACCGGCACGACCAGCCCCTGCCCGACTTGCCCAACTGCCCTGAGCGCGGTCAGGAACAGCACTGCAGGGCAGGCGCACGCCGTGGCCTCGCCGAGCCCGGTGCACGCCGGCTCACCCACACCAGGCACAAAACTGTAACCTGCCAACGTTGGTGATTTCCTTCAAAATTGGATTTTTTTTCTAGGAGTAACTTCAGCTCCAGGCAAAACCCCCAAACTTGTTTGTAAACCATCTTGAGCTGTTCAAGCTTTGAACACCTTAGAGTTCTACTTTATTTATATTTTCAGAGATATTTTGTATCTCTGTAATTTTCAAACACTGTTGTTTTTCAAAATGGGTAGTGGATACTCCATTACATTGTAGTATGGATTGTTGCCAACTGAAAAAAGCAGCATAAATATGAGCAAGCTCATCATTAAAACCAAGGCTTTGCTGTTCTGTAGCAGCTGACCAAAATATAGCTTTATGGCGAGCTATCAGGCCAATAAGTTATAACCAACAAAAGAAAACCATCTCACCCCAACAACATAGTTCAACAAAAGCCCCACAACAAACCCTGTCCAGTTACACTTGTGTGAGCAAAGGAAATGAGAAACAGAGAGTCAAAATTTGATCTTGGGTGCTGTACCTCTCCCCTTGAGGTGCTGAGAGTTTTCAGTTATCTCTAAACTCAAAGGGATGATCTATGGGAGCAATGAGAGCAGGACCTGCTATTTTTAGAAGTCAGAAGTGAAACAATCTACCACATCAAGCACGTAAGAATTTGGCAGCAAATTAGGATTTGAGAGCTCCAAGTACCTTCCCCAGACTGTGCCTCTGGATTACAACAGATTGTAACCATGTCTCAAGTCACAGACATTTCCTCAGCTTTTAAATAACTAAGAAAAAAAAATTATGCAAAGACTGAGGAAAAAAAAATACACATACATTCACAAAAAGAAGTTGCATCTCCATTGTTCTGAAGTCTAGTAAAGAAAAGAAATTGTAACCATGAATCCACGCAAACACAGGGGCTGCAAACGCCACGCGGTATGAGACTGAACTCGGAGCAGGATTACAGACGTTACTTTGAATTCCCCAGCTCTGGTAGGTGCAAACCAGACACACGGTGTTATTTCTTTTTAGCCCATATGAGAAAATGTTACATACAGCTGAAATCTATTTCAGACAGCAGTGTTTCTTTAGCAGAATGGGATTTCTCTGATGCTTTGCTTTGCTCCATATGCTTCTAATTATTGCTCAATTCAAACAGCTATTTCTGCATTGACTTGCAGGAATCTCAGAAGGCACCTTCTACGTAGGCAAGAAGCATAGCCCATAAATAATTTCAAAAAGTATTAAAGAGGGGAAGCTTCATAGCTTTTCATTCCAATCTGACTATGTGGTATTTAAATAAACGTCTGTGGCTTTCCAGTAACATAGTAGGAACTCCCAGGTGGCAGGGCTGGGGGAAGAGAGGGAGGAGAGCACTAAACATACTAATGAACATGTAATTAAGAAAATGGGCCCTCATTCCCTTCAGAGACTCCATGAGGAGGGAACTTATTTGAAGTGCTGCTTTCTGGTTCCCCTCCCTCCACAGAAGGAAATCAGCTTAATATCTCCAGCACCATTCAGAGTACCATTGGTTCCAGCTCCAAGACAGTCCAGTCAATGCAGGCTGGCACTGAGGCAGAAATTATAGTTTAGAAACGACTGGTTAAAAAAATGTAAAGGAGAGCATGTTATGCTGGTCCACAAACCTCATGGCCCCAGCCTCTCAGGAGAGCTGTCTGTAGGTATTGGCGTTAGCCCTCTGTCCCTTTTCCTTAACAGCACTGCTTCACTGAAATGCATTTTGGGTCACCACTGCCCGGGGGCTCTCATGGAAAGAGAAATTCTCCACACGGCAGCACTGCCCATCTCCAGGGCTTGCAAGGATGCAGCAGGCAGGAGCCCTGCACGGCGAACCTTTATGTATGTGGCCTCAAAGCAGGGAACCACCTTGGCAAGTAGGTCTCCAGGACATGATTGGGACCAAGGAAAGACACGCTTCTGTTTTAAGAGTTTCATTGTAATTGTGGAGGACAAGGGTTAATTTGTGCAAGCCCATCGGGAAGATATCGGAAAATAAAAGTAATTAAAATGTTTGTTTCTCTTTCCAATCCAATTTTGGAAGTGGAGTTGGTTAAGGAAATTTCACCCTAAACAGAGGATGGTAGCAGTGATTGGTAATTTAAGCATTCATGGGAGGAGGAGAGAGGGTTTTGTAAACAGAGGCTTAGGAATTCCTTAACCTCTTTAGGCATCTGGCAAATTCTGTATTGAATAACAGCTCTTCTTCCCTTGTTTTCTAAGCTTTGGAAACAACATCTTTCTGGAGGCTGCACTCATCTTTAGTGAGTCTTAATCAAGCAAAGATAAACCATTTGTTTGAACATCAGGCTGTGGCTTCCTGCCAATATGATTGTTAAATGGCAGAACCATGTCCCAAGAGAGATGGCAACAGTCCCATTATTCAAGGCATTTAAAATTAGCCTAATTATACCACTAACATATGTAATAGCAGGGGCTAAATGACATAATGTGTCTTTCCCATCTCTTATTTTGGGCTAAATCCGGTTCTTCTTCCTACATAAACAGAGTTTGAGGCTTTGATGAATATCCTGCTCTGTTTCCATTGAAGCAAGTGAAACCTTACCCATTAAGTCAAACAGGACAAGTACAAGCCTTCAGTCTGTGCATTAGAGAGGATTTAAGATACAATCTCAAATAGAGGAGTCTAAAGAAAGACAAAATTAAAACAAGCTTGGGCATAAATAACAAAAAGACATAGCACAATGCACTTGACCATTGCATCCTTCATAACCAAAGGGTACCAACAGGAGAGTGATCAGAGCAACCAGTCACTATGTCCACATCAGCCCTGGTGCTGGAAACAAAATATCATTCAGATCACAGATATTAAGGCACCATCTGCAATGAGATGGGAAATTTATGCACAAACTTGAGAAACTTGCCTGTTTTTCATTAAACTGTTACATACCTCAGTCAGCCTGATGTTGCTGGAGCTGCGTGCAGAAATGCTCGCAGATAAGGGATTGAAGTCACCTCAACAGCAGCTACACAAACAGGACAGCTATATAGAATTGGCGGCTGAAGGAAGAACTAGTTTTCTCTAGCTTTTCTGTAGACAGCTGGGCTTTGTAATTGTGCAGTTCCTTCAGGAAGGGCCTGGAGATCAGGTGTTAGCACTTCTCTTTGGCCTCAGAAACTGAAGGGGGGTTTACAGAAGGGGAATCATACTGAAGGAACACAATCACTGGGTTTTGGAGGAAAGGGGATGTCTGGGAGAGTCCAGACTAGGTCAAGGATGCATGGTGTGGAAGAGAGGTCTGGAGGAATATAGTTCTGGGAAGGGGAGCTTGAGCCACAAGAAGACACTAGCCAAATTCCTGAAAAACATTCTATGGTGGTGAGAGCAAGCAGGGAAGGGTACATTTATTTTTGTTTGGATCTGTAATACTTTTTAAGATTATAAAGCAAGGAGTAACTCTGCTAGAGACCTTTGTAGACCTGTGAGTCATTTTCACAGGCACTGGGAGAAGCTCAGGATAAGCTGGAGCACCCATGAGGCTGAGACTCCTGCAGCATCTGGTGGCTGGCCCAAGGAGCCTGGGGCAGCTCCATCCCAAGCAGTTCTGCTCCAGGTGCTGCCCAGGCTGATATATCACTTATCCCAGTGCATGTGGAATGGGCCAAAATCAGCAACAGGAGTCCAGGAAGTGTCCAAGCAACATGCCAGGACAGAAGCACCTTTTAAGATGTAAAGCATCAGAAAGTAAGTTTGCATGTGCCTATGCTACATCCAGATTCTCAGAGCAGGATCTTCCCCACTGATGGAAAGAGGACAGCAGACACAAATGTCATCTTTTCCCACTGTCTTTGGAAGCTTCCCTTCTTCACACTGTGATATTACTGCACCTAGGATCTGGCTGATAATACTGCTGCCAACAGAGAATTTGTCTTCTTAAAAAAGCATCTAGCTGAAGAAAGTGAAATAGGGAAGGATTGTCTGCATTTTATACCAAAGGGCCTCTGCATGTCTAAAATGTGAGAAAGCAGATTAAATTCACTTTAAAGAGACAAAGGAATCCAAAGTGCCATGCAAGGGTTAAAATGTAACTGATGTCCTCACTGAACTGCTGAGTGGGGATAAGCAGATCAACTTCAGGTTTTGTTTTCTTATTCATGGATCTGGGAGATGAAAGCAATCATCAGCCTGATAGCCCATCCCTGTGAATGGTTCCTAATGTTTTCCCCAATTTGATGGTAAATGTGGAAGGCAGTGCTGCTTCCCTGTATCCTGTGGGATATTACTTCATAAGCTAATAATTATCTTACAAATCCATGATGCAACCAGCTTTTACCTCTCTCACTGTGGGAAACCACATCCCCTCCAGCAGTATCCCCTTCCTTTTGTCACCTGTGCCCTCCCCATATGCTCTTTTCAATCAGTTTCTTATGTCTTCAATCTAATTTCAAATTAAGGCTCCATGGTGGGGGGCAGGGGCTTGCCTTCCCCCACTCCCTGCCTGTGAAACAGGCGCTCCCGCCTCCTGAGGGAAGGACTAGATTTCTTTGGTGAGCTCAGACAAGATGCAACTCAGAGTAATCTATCAGACTGATAGAAATGCAAGCAGATATAATACTGTGAACTTATTTTATTTCTAATTATGCAAATCATTATGTAAAAGAGGCAAATGCATCATTTCCCCCCAGGCTCCTGGCATTTCCCCACTAAGCTTTAGGGAGTGCAAATTTTGTTGTTCTGAGCTCAATAGCCTGCCTGATCATGTAAGACTCTATGAAAGTACGCTTCAAAATGCTGAGGTTAAAGTGACTAAACGTAACTGGGACAAATCTGACAATTCAGGTGGTTGCATGGAGGGGTTGGCAGTGCTGGTTAGCAGGGCAGCCGTGAGGCCCAGCAAGTGTCTGTGAGAGGGTGCAAGGAGAAGAGGGAGGCGATGGCCTTTGTTCTTCTGAGGGCAAGGAGGACTGGACGGAAGCCTTGCAACAGGTAATCTGAAAATGTTCACCCTCAGGCACCCAAAATAAGTGGTGGGGTGGGGAGGGGGTGCTTTGTTTTGATTTCCCTCCCCCCATGGGAAAAGTTTTCTATCAGATGGGATAGGAAACAAGGGAAATTATATTGGAACCGTTTAAGGAGGCTTTAAAACAACAGGAAAAGACATCGTGTAGGATGCTGCTCCTCACTGACTTAGCTTGGGAGTTGAACTGGATTTATTTTTAAATGTGTAAAAAGACAGACAATTGTCTGTTCCTAACAGTTCCTCCCTATGCACAGTAGGCCAGACAGACAGCTCCGGAGCTGGTACCAATAGCTGAGACTGTAAATTTATTCTGGTATCCTGGACTCGCCAGGACTTTGCTTGTGACGGTTTATTGCTGACAGACCACGCAGCACACTCAGAACGCTGGCGGTTAGGAGGCTTTCAGAGAAAACATTTTGAACTGCTCTGTGGTTGCAACAGACAATTTCTCAGACGCTGCGAAGTCTTGCGCAGCACGTTTGTTCTGGGTGGCTGATAACCCGGCTCAGGGTGGCTGCCTGTGCTTCCGTGCTGATGAGAATCCCTCCTGTTGGGAGGAAATTTAAGTGATTTTGCAGGCTAACACGCCTGAATTTAGACTGAGGTAAAAACAGGAGACGAGCACAAGTTTGCTGTCTTTTGAAATGTGGCTGATACTACTTAAAGAGGTTCTGGGTGCTTTGAGGTAACCTGCATTCCAGAATCCTGGATTTTGCTGCTGCTTTTCTTTCATTTTTTTTTTTTTAAATGTCCCCTGAAAGCTGTCAGGATGTCCAAGACTGACTTAGCAGCCTGGGATTTTCTTAGGCCACAATATGCTGTTTTAAGACTGCCTTTGCCTCTCTCGGTGATTGTGTCCCATCTCCCTGTGGGTCTAAATAGGAAAAAAAACCTTGGAATTTTGTAACATGCCCAAGAGATTTTCTTCCTCCATCTTAGTAAATCCTGTTGCACATTCCTGCCATCTGGGATGGCCTAGCAGCATCATTCCACGTAGCAAGTTTACTCTTTTCTTCTCTCCCCAAGAAATAATCTAGGATACAGCTTTCCTGCCTTCTTCCTTTCTGCCTGCCCTTCCACTTTTTTTTTTCTCCTTTTACTTCACTCTGATTCTAGTTGTGTTCAACGTAAGTGTAATGGAGTCACATGGCTTTTATAGCACATACCAGAGCTCCCAGTCATCTTTTCATTCGTACCATGGTTCGGAAGAATGACTCTAACAAATGGGACCAGGACAAAACAGGAGGAACCACTGATGCCATCTGTCCTGTCTTGTAAACAAATACAGAGTTAAAGTCTTGCCACTTGATTTGACATTCCATACTCTGAATAGTTTCTGTCACTGTCTCCCTATTGCTGAAAAACAGTTTCTTGCAGTACCATTTTACTAGCTCTGAACTTGTCTCTTTAGGTACAGAAATCAGAACAAGCTATGCACGGGGCAGAGTTTGCACTTGCTTTACTTTCTCTGCATTGTCACTGCCTGCCAGTGAAATGTCCTTTCATCCAACGTTTTCATAGTGAGTATCACAAAATGCTTTGTAGACGAAATCAGTCATATAAACCAAAGTGAAAAACAGAGCCATTAAGGTGATTATTAAAGATAGGTGACTCAACAGCTCATGGAGTGTTACAGAAAGATGGGATGGGGGGGGAAGAAGAAACAATTTGAAGGAATAATCTTTTTGAAGGTTACAAATTCATGTAAGTTTGTACCCCAGGAGGTTATTTAGGTGAAGAGCATCACAAGAACCTGCTTAGTCACTAGCTGTAGAAAAGTAAGGAATTCAGATAACAAGCCTTAACAAACTGAAAAACTGAAGTTCCTCTGAGGCACTCTCAAACAGCTACAACTGCGAATAAAGAAAAGATGTTTATTTTCCAGAAGCAACTGTTGCAGTCATGAGTAGCTAGTTCTGCCCATACATATTTTGAAGAGCATAGTATTATTTTTAAAAAGTATGTCCACTCTTATAGGAGTAAATTTATTTCAGTAAGCCTGTTTATAACTGTCAGCTTCTCTTAAACGTAATAAAAGCTGAAGCTCCACGGTCTTGCTGGTATGAGGACACATTGTTCACAAGCAGCAGAGGATATGGGAAACATTTGTCTAACAATTGCTGTTGGAGTTCCCTGAGCCAAACCCTGCTCTCTTGAACTGCCTTAGAGGATGGTGCGGGTTGGTGCATTTGCTTACACGCTAATAGGAGCACAATCCTGCTAAAGGAGTAAAAGTAGGAATTTGAATAGTACAGTTCAGGGGACCTCTCTCCTCAAAGGGAAGGATGGGGTGGGTTGAACAATACCTGGCCCCAGCCTGTCTTTGACCACAGGCTCTCCTAGGCCAGTGCAGGAAAAGCAGGCATTGTTGCGGGGCTTTTGTCGAGCACACCCTTTCTGTGCCGCCGAGGACACGCTCTGCCTGCAGCCAGAGGCTGGATGTTTCCAGCAACCTGTGTTTTGGTGGTGCACCTCAAAGCACAGCTCAGCTGTGAGCCCCACACCTCCGTCCTTAGCAAAGGTACGTTGGTCTAGCTCTAGATCTGCTCAGCATCACCTGGCAGGCCAGTAACATCCCTCTCCTGACCTATGCCATTTTATCTCTTGCAGGCTGGCTGGAAGCTTCTACGGAGGAACTGCTGCTTTTTTACAGCCTTTTTGAGTCTCTTAAGGCACTGCAGCAGGGCAGATGGGGATTTAAAATTTCTCCTCTTCGCTTAGGTAACACTGGACGTTTCAAAAAAAGCTGCCTTCCCCCAGCTAAAGCTTAGATCTGCATGAATAAAGCGTTTATTCTGCCAGCAAAAAGCAACGGTCATGCTGCGATAACAAATCAAACCCCCCACGCTGGGGGAGGCGATGGCGCACAGACACCAACATCCCGAAGCGCAATCAGCTCATTCTGCAAACGTATCCGGGCGCTGCTCCCCCCCCTTTTTTTTCTCTCTTCTTTTTTAATAACTCCGGGCACAGGCAGCTGTTTGCACTTTCAAAGCCTGCTCAGAAAGCAGCCAGTTAATTTTAGTTTGCTCGGGCCACCCTGAGCGAGCTGCCTGGGCCCCCCCGCGCCTTCCCGCGCCGTTCCTTCCCTTCCCTTCCCGGCTGTGCCC
>NW_010333808.1:0-1086 GCF_000700745.2 Antrostomus carolinensis
CCAACCAAGCAATTCTGTGATTCTATGATAAGTAAGATACTCTCCCAAGAAACTGTTGGTAAAGTGAGCAATAATATTGACAGTGCTGCACAAAATGTTTTTTAGTTTTTGAGATGGTCACAGAGATGAGCTTTCAGTATGCAAAACTGAAATATTAAACATTTGCTGGATATTCTCAGTGTTCCCACTGCGGCTGATAATTATACTTGTCCCTACACATCTGTCTGGGTACATATTTTTTTTTCTAAAGCAGTAATAGATCATAATAGTATTTCTTCATTAAAGACCATGAATTGCTTTTTTAAGGATGGAATGATATTAAAGATAAAATGGCAGGCAGAGAAAGACTATTAGTGTTTTACATGCTTTGAATTGGTATTCTGAAAAAATCCAATTAGAATTAATGGTCTGCTTAAGATTTCTTTTTTGGTTCTGTGGTTTTGAGTGAAATGTGTTTTTCGAAAACATTCAAAATTTTAGAAGAACTACTGATATTTAATAAGTATTTTTTTAAAAACAGTAAAAAAAGATTTATTATGACTTTATATTTACTTTAGTATTACTTTAGATTTCACTAAGGTATTAAAATGTTTTTAATGTACTACAGGAAATGAAAAACTTTTGCTGTTTACAAACAAATATGCTCTTACTGTAGGAGGTTATTACACCAGAAAGAATATGTTTAAATCACATCCATGTGATTTTATAAAAACTTAATTTGCCCATAACATTTTCCTGGATTTTAAATTGTTTTGTTTTGTATTAAAATTTTATAGGTGTGGAAGCAAAAGTAAGTGTGGCAATGTTTATCTGGAGTCCTCTGTACACAAACACGGCTAAAAACTTGTAAACTGCATGATAGCCTTGAAAGTTCAGGAATGAGTCTTTCAGATGCTGATAGCAGGTTACTCTGTACCTTCACTTCCTTGCAGTGTGCACCTATATAGAGGGTTTAAGACTTTGTAAAAGCGAACCGTTGGATGTGGCTTATCACTGAGGTGAGTCACAGACTTTCTGAGAAAGTTCTGAGGTGTTGAGTTATGAAGCAGTGATGCAAATAATCATACTTTATGCTCTTGAGGAGAC
>NW_010333808.1:1116-13724 GCF_000700745.2 Antrostomus carolinensis
TTTGTGCATACTTGAATTCTGCATTGCATGGATTACAGCCTTTAACATCTGCAGTTATAACCTGTCTGAATTAACACTTCTTACTTTGTATCTGACCTTTTTTTAAAAAGGAAAAGAATATTCTGCTGTTCCTACTATTCTTTTTATTGGAATTGCATTGCAATTCTTGTTTTAAAGGGTTTAAATTCTTAGTGAAGATTAAAAATACAGTGGCTTTTGAAGTATTAATTTAATAAGTGTATTAAAACATTTTTTAAACTCTGTTGAATAGTTTGGTTGTTACTAAATATACCAGAGCTAGAATCAATAGAATCAATATTTGATTTGATTTTCATTTTATGTACTAGTTGATACTTGCTGCTGTTCAAATCACATGGAGCTGTTTTAATGACATTGTCGGAGTTCTCAAATGGAGGAATAGCTTCCTGCGGGGGAGGGGCGTGGAAATCAAGTTGAAGGGTGACCTAACTGGCTTTAGTCTCTTAGATCAGGTTTAAAGGTTATATTTAGTGCTTTGAGCAAAGCATAAGCTTTGCTTGTGCTGTCCTGGTAGTACAGTACTAAGTCAGAGTTTGTGCTGTAACTGCAAGCAGTCATCTGTGTGACGGGTAGTGCTCAGTGAAGCCATCAGTTGAGCATGAGCAGTGCAAAGGCTACATTTAAGTGCTGTGTGTAACGACTGTATATTAAGTTTGGTCATATTGTGCTGAAATGAACTAGAGGTACTTGTGCAATCTACTATCACTTCTAACTAGTTACAATTAACAGTCAAGTGGTAAAAGATAATAAAAAACTGTCTGTAAGCAAACACCAGAGCTTTTACAGATTAGATTTTGTTCATCCTGTGACTCTGTTCTGTTTCATCTTTCTCATTGGGCTAGACACCCTGGCCAACACTGTAGGGGTTTTCTGGCTTTTTCTTATTTCTACACTTCCTCTTATCCTACATTATATTCTTATTTAAATACTCTGTGAATGGTTCTCTATCAGAATAAGGAGTTTTTGTTTCATGTTTTGAAACTTTGGATGGATAATACAGTTTCACAAGATTAAAATGAGTAGAATGCCATTATATTTGTAATTTAAGAAGGCAGATTTTTGTCCTAGAAAGAGAATGAAGTAGATATGAAAATATCTAAAGCAAAAGAGGATATGATTCCTTCAGGCATTATCTGTAAATGAAAAAGAAACTCTTATAACTAAAATTCTCCAACAAATGGCCATTTGAGCTTTTAATCAATGTTCTGTAGGTAGGAGCTATTTTAGTAATGAAGAGATTAGCAATTCTTAATTGCAAGATATATTATACTACAAAGACAGAATAAATTGAAAGCATTAGAAGATCACATTTAATTGTGTTCCTTCACAGCTTCACTGATTTTAAATAATACAAATTGCTGTATTGAATGATTTTAAAGATACTGTGGGATATTTTAATAAACTTTGGGTTTTTTAAATTAGTATTAAAATCTAAAGATCTTAAATAAAAAGCTCTTTTAATCAACAGCTCAGACAGCAGAGCTTTTTTCTTTGAAAAGAATCTTTGAAGAAATTTCAGTTGAGCTCTTCTATAAAGTCCCAGAGGAAATATATTTATGAATCTAACATCTTTGATCAGAAAGATTTAAATTTTTTCCCTGATACAGAATCATTATTATTGTCTGGAACCTTTACAAATGATAAAGGATGAGCTTGGACAAACTTAATAGCAGACACTTTTGAGACACATGGCTTAAGGTGACTTTCATAGTTTTTGATATGATTACCTTGGTTATGTCCTGTACTCCATGAGCTGGCACCCTCTAGAGAAACACATTGTCCCAGGATGTTTTGCATTGTCACAACTGAGGAAGAGGCCAAAAGCATTAGAGTAAGCACTGCAGGCTTTCTTGCTAGGTGTTGAAGTTTGCAAAGGTGATACAGAAAGAAGTATTCTGTTGACTTTGATGCAATTAGTTCAGAGCAAGGAACGATCTGGTTTGCACAGCAGGCGTCCTTGGCAGAGTTAGGGTGGTGGTATACTGTGCTGAGCCATCACAGAGCACTGTGGGTGAAGCTGCTTTTTTTTAATGAGGAGATAAGCATAGCATAGTGGGAACAGGTGGCTAAAAAACCAACATTTGACCTTCTACTCCTTCACCACCAAAAAAAGGTTGAAAAAATTAACCTAGTGACAAGCACACATGAAAATGTAGGCAAGCTATCCTGAGTACTTACTGTTTTATCAGAAGTAGGTAACGTGTATCAGTTTTATTTATGTATAAGTGTATCTGGGCTACTGTTGTAAATCCAAGCATCTGCTATGCTGCTATGCAAAACCTGAATGGATTATTTCTATCATCTGATATCTTGTCTTCCTTTTTTAAATAGCAAATTAAAATCTCCTTGGGATCATTATGCTTATGCTGTATTGTTGTAGAAAAAAAGAATTATCCATCCCTTAAAAATCTTGAAAAGTGGTATACGCTTGATTTTGATTATTGAGCTGGGGAAGGGATTCATATACCAGTATTCAGGTATCAAAAAATAATTTAAAATGAATGTACAATGATGTATAAAAACCATGTTTCACTCTAATGTTTAGCTGACATCAGTCTGTCCAACAGTCAAGAGAAATATGATTTCAGACAGACAGGAAAGGGGCGTAAAGTGTAGTTAATTTTTAATTATATTGCTTTTTCCTTCTGTGTTGTTATGCATAACGTTTATACCTAATACTCTGCAATTCCTTGACATTTTGTAGTCACAAAATAATTTCTAAACATCTTGGAAGAACACAGTATGTTTTCATGAAGTTAGAGTATTCCAGTTGTAATGTTACCATTTGCACAGGTTGTGTAACTTTTTGCTCTGTGTCGGCTTCTGCATGAGTGGGCATGATTTGAGACTGGGGTTAGCTTCGTATTCACTTTTGCTCTATAATTCTTTGTTCATGCACTCCTCTGCTACTTAATGGGCCTGATAATGTCATCAGCATAATGCCAACAAATCATCCTGCCTATTTATTTATACATTCATCACAGCAATGCTGTTATTGAAATATTCAGCACCTCATTTTCATTTCCCATCATACCTTCACAGTTTCTGGCACATCTATTTTGTTTTCCTTATACTTCCTTTGTTATATGAAGTTTGGTGTCATTGGCTAAAATCTGGTTTCTTACAGCAAATTTTTAACCCTTGAGGTTTACCATTTAATTCAGCTTGCACAATCTGCTTGACTAGTGGTGAGCATTTGTGAGCATATGCTTGTACTGATTCAAGCACTAGTCCTCAAGTGACTTGATATTTTGATATCCAAGTTAAGATTATGCTTCTGATCTCTCTTGCTGTTCTTCTCTCTCCTTCCTCACCCTTCCATCCCTGAGGTGGAATTTATTTTCCTAATCAGCTTCCTTGGAGCCCAGGAAGTGACTTTTAGAGACTTCTAACAGATCTGCATACAGTCTTGCTTGAACTTTTTAAAAAATAAGACGTAGCTTTGAGATCAGGGCGTCATCGGTAAATCTGACTTACTGTAACTAGTGTTTTAACAGTTGCAAATTGTGTATTTCCTGTGCAAGAGAAATGAGAGTAACAAATGCCAACTTGAGAATATATGGCAGAGGCACCCAGAAATCTCTCTGTGTGTGTACAGGCTTTGACTGTTATTCGGAGGTTTTGGCAAACACTATCTACGGTATTTTTAGTGAATATATAGAGATTTTGGAGGCTAGAGTTTTTGATCAGTCTTGAGAACCTCTATGTGCAGTAGCCCTTGGAGAAGAACAGTCTTTAAAATTCAGAACTTACTTTAGCTAATGAAAAGTAGGCTCTCTATATGAGCATTTTTAGTGAGGGCCATGCCATTTAAAATCATAATTATAATTTTGTTGATCTATACACCTATCAATACTTGGCACACAAATACCTGTGTCAGAAAAGATGTTAATCTCCTGTGTGTTAGGCATCATAATGTGTATATAAGGACATGCAGCTCCTTCTAAGGAGGCAAAATCACTCCTACCAATGCTTTAAACTTCCAGGACACTTGATGCAAAGAAGGTTCTCAAAAGAAGGATAAACTATCTCAGAATGATCTTTTGGCCACAAAATTTATGTTCAGCTCTAGAATCGTCCATTTTCTGAGGATAATCATGCCTCAGTGCCATCGCAGCCAGTCAACAGAGAAGACTTTGAGAGTGTGGACATCAGGAAGTCTGAACATCTCCACAGTCTAAGATTATCACAGTCCCTGATTATTCCTCTAGTACTGCATGTTATTGGCTGTGTTCTGCTTATCCTTCCACTATCAAGGGAGGTTGTAGTAATACCTGTACCGAATAAATTAATAGAAAAGATAATAAAGAATAGAATTAGAAGATCCAGGGATAAATATACAGTATTGGGCTAGCCCAATGCAGCTGGTGAAAACAGAGGACATATCTGACTAGTTTACTGGAGCTCTTTACCCACCTGCTTCATGTCTCCTTCAGAAGCAATCTGACAGAAGCAATGTGTGGATGTCACTTTTAGCAGGTGCCCTAACCAAATACCTTCCATAAAACTATGCATCATAAGAAGAAAAATTATCTCATGTAAAAAATACTAAACAAGGTAGCAGTAACTGGTCTGTTTTCATAGTGATTGTAATTTTATTTTACTTTTTTTTAAAAGATGTTTTCAGTTGAGCCCCCACTGAATCTATGCTGTTCTGCATATTCTGAAGTAATACAAAGGAAGGTTTACTAGTTAAGTGATAAAATTTCATCATGACATTAACTTATTTAGAATGGTAGTGATGAGGGCCACCTGTGAAGAAATGTGGAAAGATTATGAAGCTCAGTAACTGGATGTTAACATATCACAGGAAGTTCACTGTAGATAAATGGTTAAAAAAAAAGAAAAAAAAAAAAAAAAGCTCTTAACTAGGCACTTTAGTCATCAACAATGAAATTTTGGGGTTATAATAACAAGTTCCATGGAAACTGCAGTTCAGTGCCCAAGAGCACTGAGAAATTAAGTTGAATGTTAGATGCACATCTGCTTACTTGTTTGGCTGCTGTCCCTTTCAGGCCCACAGCCCTCCTATTAAAAAAACCAACCAACAAAACAAAAAAAAACCCCAAAAAGTACCCCCCCCCAAAAAAAAAAAATTCAGAAATACCTGGAAGAGATTCAAAGAAAACCAACAAGTGATCAAAGTATGGGATGAGTTTCATATAAGAAACAGCAAAGTGGGCTGGTTTTTAGCTGGAAAGACAACTGGTCCAGCATGATAAAGATTTATAAAGTGACACACAAAGGGTAAATATAGACCAATCGTTGACTGTCCTTTCCAATACGTGAAATAAAAGGCATCAAAAGAAACAAGTAGTGAGAAATTGAAATGAAAAGATGGTAGTTCTTCACACATGTATCAAAGCAGTAGAATTCTTTACAGTTGGAATTTGTATATTTTCAGAATTCAGAAAGTAACTGGACAAAATTATAGAAGAAGAATCCACTGAGGATTAAATTGTTGTTAAATGCCAAAGGGTCACTTCCGGCCTGTGAGATCCCTGAGTTGTTGGAGGCTAGAAAAACATTCAAAGGAAGTGTTTCTATGTGTACTTTATTATAGGCTTCCACTTTTTATGTGGGGTTTTTTCCCATTAGGGAGAGATATAAACCCATACTTGGCAAATTAAATATTCTGTTGCCCTTTCTCTCTTCCTAAAGAGGAAGCAGAAAAAATAAATAGAGTAAAAAGATAAAATAATGCGGAAGCCAGTAAGGCAGGAGGAGATTGACACCAAGGCCCTAAAACTTGATGGGTCCTTAAGTAGGTGGTGGCAGTGTAAATAAGAAGTAGCAACTGATGGTGAGAACAGTACAGCCCAAAACTCAAGAGAGAGGAGAGACAAGAAGTCATTTTTGCAAGAACCTCCAATCACATCTTTTTGACATGCTACTGTGTGCTCCTTCAGTATTAAAACTTGTTAAAATTGACACTTTTGTCTTTTTTTTTTTTCTTGAGTTATTTTCTGCACAGTAGTGCTCACTTATGTTCTGCAGATTCATTAATTTACTTGCAGCTTCTGTCTTCTTTCTGTTTTGTTGTTGTCTTTATACATTTGGAGTAAACTATTTCTAAGAAGATAGAAAACAGTCAATATTTTGTACTTTTTTGCTTCATATCGCTACAGCAACTTCTGACTTTTCTTCCTCAGGCTTTCTTTTTGTTTAACCTTCTCAATGGTCTCTTGTGTTACTTGTTCTCCTGTCTTTTTTTGTTTTGACTACTGGACTATTTGACTTAAAAAGTTACTTCTGTGATTTCCCAGATTCTGTACTTGATCACATTCCTTGTGTTATTTTAGATTTCCACTCGAGTGCAAGCTGCTTCACCAGTTCTCCTCATATCACTTTATTTTTAGAATATATATATTTTTTTAAATAAAGTGATTTATCTTCCACTTATGAGAAAGATGAAGCAAACTTTTTTGACCTTACCACCTTACCACTTGAAAGTTCATTCAGTCAAAATCTTTTATGGAAACTATTTTTTTTTTTCAGATTTTTTGGTGAAAGTTTCTGCTATTCATAAAGACACTTTGCAGCCATTCTGGAGGAGTGGTGTTTCTGCAGGGTTAATTATGAATCAAGAGGCAATAAGATGTTCTTTATATTTAAAAGTAAAATTTTAAAGGTAGCTCTCAGCATTTAAGAAGAAAAAGTAGCACCAGAGTTTGCTTATTGTACTCATGTGACAAATCAGTTACATGTATTTGAGTTTACTTAGTATTTTACTGTGAAAATAAAGGATAGCAGACTTTGATCATTAGTTTTAAAATTTCATTCCACATTCTTTCTCATGCCACTAAGCAATCGCTAAATATTCATATAAGAAACTGCTAAATAGTGTGAGTAGTGGTTTTCTTGCAGTCCTTGAGGCTGTGAGTTTAGAAGTTTGATAGTAATTCTTGCATTTACTTAAAAAAGATACTGTCATTTAAGGACAGAACCCAAGTACCTAACTAAGTATCTGTGTACATTTTGGACTTAAAATACACACAAGACAACATTTCAAATTCAGGACTAGATTTAGAATCATTAAATTGGCATTTGCCTAGAAAATACCATTGTGGGTGAGATACTTTCTACTTTGAAATCTCTTCACCAAAGACACCTGCAACACTCCTTTACTACAAATTTAAAAGAAAAACAAAAAAAAAAAGTTTGTAGGGCCAGTGGAAGAATCCTAGATTTTACCCCTTTTGCAGTCAATTAGAAGTGGGATTTCAAATAGTTTAGATTCTGTTAAGTAGTGCTAATCAAATGTGATGTTAGATGAACTTCATAAAAGACTTCCAACAGGCAATCTTTGTAGACTTACTTCCATGACATGTAATGTAATACACTGTCCAGCATTTATTTGTACTTGAGTCCATTCCAGCTGATTGGTCTCTATCCTGCTCGGCTATAGATCTTACCTGTTTGTGTCTTACAGCCTTGGCAACTAGTCTGAGATTTCCTACAACATACACAAAAATTTCTCTTGAAGTCCTGAAATATAATCTTTTTTATGGTGAGACATGAATTCAGAGGCAGCAACAGCTCCTGGTCAGATGTGCCAAAAGCAGTGGCAGAAGACGTGATTAACTCTTGAACCCCAAGACAAAATTCTTGGTACCTAATAACAGGGAATCACTTCTTACATTGCCTGTGAACTTCCAGAGAATGCTTTCTGTCAAACTGGGAGGGAGACAGTGTCAATTCATAGACTGGGAAAAAGAATTATACAGAATGTAAGGGACTTTGGCAAGGTCGGAAGTAGTCAGGGTAGTCGGTTAAATGGATTGAAGAACTTTGTAAATCTCATGCTTTATCCATCTGTCAGTTCATACATCTGTCAGTTTCATTGTTTGCAATTACTTAAGTGTATTTTCATAGTAGAAGTTATTATGGTTAGATATACACATAACTGAGTAAAACAGATAAATTTGGAGTTGAAATGCTGAAGTCCTTTGGGCAAGAAGTGCTTATAGCTCTGAAAAGGGAGTAGATGACTTTCACTAGTATCTTTCTGTAGTTAATGTAAAAATTATGTATGGGAAATATATTTTTAATACAGCAGATTGTCATGAGTCCTAATAGACAGGTGCATATGGGAGCAAAAGTAAAACATTGTTTATGCCGTGGTCTGTGGTTGTCTAGAAGGTTTTGTTGTCTCGGAAAAGTAATTTCAACTTTTCTTAATATGGTTTTCTTCATTAAAATATTGAACCATCCTACTAACAAAAGGAATTTCTGATAATTTAATCTCAGAAAAAACCCAATTGATTTTAAAATAGTTTCTAGCTTCATTTCAATCACCCTGATATGAATTGCTGGTGGATTGCCATGGATTTATTTTTAGACAACTTTTCTACACCTATATAGAAATCTTTCCCTTTCCCTTTCCCTTTCCCTTTCCCTTTCCCTTTCCCTTTCCCTTTCCCTTTTTTCCTTTTCTGCCATCTAAATAACTGGGAAAATCTAATTAATTGTGTTTTCTTACAAGGCTGAAGAGAAATAAAACCTTTCCCATCGCAGATGCTAGTAACACAAAGCCTTATGTGCTTCATATTTTGCAAAATTGTTAAACTGAGGATCAGGTGGGAGACAGTGGTTCTTACAACTATTGTGGGGAATACTGTGTAGTTATACTTTGTAATACAAGGCTGGACCTTTTGTGCAATGCTCGATGATCTACAGGCGGCAGAATTTTTCTCCTTTTGGTGCTGTCTTCTGTGGATAAATTAAGAAGGGGAGACAAATTTCCTTTAAAACAGCTATCAAGAGTGAGCTGGAGCCACACTGTTAGCTAATGCCATTAAACACGTTTTGAGAAAAACGCATCTGCAGGAAGCAGAACCCTGCTGTGCTGATTTGTTATTGCTGGAAATATAGGGGTGAGCTTACCTTCTAGCATTACTTTGTTAGTTTTCCAGGTTTGAGTGCTATCCTGCTACAGCAGTGGTATGCTTCTTTTTCACAGGTCTGATTTCCCTCTTAATCTGTAGTCCCAGCATTTCAACCTGTTTGTGTTGTTTCCTTTTTTTCTGTCACTTCTCATTTGGTTATGGCATGATTTTATTGCCAGATTTGTTGCAGGCAATACAGTTTTACTGATTTTAGTGTGATTTTAATACATTTAATGTATTGTCAATAAACAAATGTCTAATTACTGATTCTGGTAATAGAAAGGAAAAAACAAACACACACTGAAAAAGGGTGCCCCTTGTCTCTGTGAAACCTCTACTTACCCTGTTTGTTCTCCAGGCCCCTTGCTGCACACTATGCTTGGCCCCTTCAGTGAGGGGAGCAGGTTGGTGGCAGTGTGTTGGTTCCTCTGCCGGTGATACTCCCTTCAGCATCCCACCGCTCAACCACTGCTTGTGCGGCTACTGCTTTGGCTGCAACCTCTGCTCGGTGTGCTGCTAGTTTGGCTCCTGTCTCCCCTATCTTCCTATCCTCCTCCTGGTCTGGTGTGGTGTTTTTCTGTCTGCCTCCTCTCTCCTCCTGCTCTGGCTTTGTTCCTTTTTCCTTTGGGAAACAGTGCAAGGGTGTGCCTCTGTCCTGTAGGTGAAGTGAGAAGGTGCCTTCCCGACTTCATCAGACTGCTCCAACCAGTATGAGTGGGAATGGCTGAGGACACACATGTAATAGGTGGCAAGCTATGGGGTATCAGATTTTCCCTTTGAGATACGTGATTCCAAATGGCCAGTGCTGAGTGCACAAAACAGTCAGCAGGTTGCTCTCCAATGATACCACGTTTTTAGTTCCATGTGCATATTCTCAGTTCTATACCAAGCAAGACGATTTCAGGGAGTTGCAGTTGGTGGAAGTGCTGTTTTGCTGAAATGCTTTCAACTCATTTAAACAAAACAAAACAAAAAAACCCTGAGGTTTTTATGATGTCTCCCCATGAGTGATGGGCTGTTAGCTCTGGCATCCTAGTCAAATTCTTCCCAGAGTAATTAAACATTCTCTTAAATTAAATTTCCCCCATTTTTTCCAGTTGAATTGTGTTCTTTGTTACACAGCTTTATGGGCTTGAAATGAACTGCTAAATGAACTAGAAAAAAATGTGACCTAGAAGTAGGTGAGGTAAGTGCTACCATATGCTTTCTTTTTTAAAACCTTTTTTTACAGGCAGTTATTCATATGAGATCTTAGGAATCTTGTAGTAAAAGGCATCTTAAAGCTACTAAATAGGTTGCACATTTGCAGGTAAACATAATGGTTTTGAGCCAAAACCTTCAGGGCAATTTGTTTATGAACTTGTTTGTGGCAATAAGCTGCAAAGTTTCAAGGTATCACACAAATATTCTTACTCAGCACTGCATTTGTAAAAGTTTATTTACTCCCTTCTCTCTGACCTTTGTGTAACATTTTCACTCCATGCATAAGATGGGTACAGTCCTCTAAATATGCTTCAATTTACAAACAATATAATCAGGTTCTTAAGAATGTTTATTGATAATTTAAAAGACAATAGTATTTCAATAAAACCTCAAAATAATTTATTGTCTTCAATAGAAAGGAAGGGTTTACAAAATGTGTAACTGGTGACAGGAAGTTATGATCTTTGACCTCATAAACTGGTTAATTGAAAGTGTTCATAGTTGATGTGCTGTCTTCTAAAAAGGCCCTAGAAATTTGCAGTGTCAAGGTTCTATACTGTCTTGAACTTCAGTCAAGGAAAGAGAATTTTGGCAATGTATCGGGCACACAGAATCACAGAATGTTAGGGATTGGAAGGGACCTCAAAAGATCATCTAGTCCAATCCCCCTGCTGGAGCAGGAACCTAAATGAGGGCAGGGGGAAGTTTTCCTTATTCTCAGCTTCTGAGAAGTGTGGGCCAAACCTTTATGTTACAGTTCGGAAGACAGTGTGGTGAAATATTTATGAAAGACTTGTGCATTTTTGTTTCTTTCCCATTATTCACTGACCATCTTGTAATATGCCTCGGCAGTTGTCAACACAAACTGCTTCCTGAGTTTCCAGAGTTTTGATCTTTCATGAAAGTCAGTCACATCACCATCTGCTTTTAGAATTCTTTGCCAATTTACCTTGTTGCTCACGTCAAACCTTCATGTTGTACATATCGAGTAGCACTTAGTGGATTGACATTATGGTTTCTGTGCTGCCTCTAGTAGGTGAGCATGGGTTCACAGATGCTTAGGGGAGCCCGAGAGTAAGTGTTATCAAGCAACTTGCTTGAAATGCTGTCATCCTCAGGACTCTTCGGAAAAGTGTTCTCATCCTTCTTCTGTAGAGTCATCGAAGGCATGTTCAGACCTCACTGAGCACTGTATCAGTGGTAAGAAATTAATGCACTGCACTTGGAGTATGAAAAGTAAGGTAAAGCATCTGTGTTCAAACAAACTGGCTCAAAACACTCTTTAACTATCTCTGTTTAAAAGAACAGAAAAACAAAATTTCAAACAGTGTTCTTTTAGAGATCTACCTGCTTTGTAATTCTGTTGTTACCACTGGAGTTACTAGGTAGGAGAAGCCCATGGGGGAAAATGAAGGATTAAATGTTAGACAGGAAATTATAAAATGCCATGTGGTTTAAGGCAAAGTTTATGGCAGACAGGATTGAAATGCAAAAGTTTTAACAGGTGTAGGACATCAAACTGCAGCTGGCAGTAGGGTCTTCTGTCAGCAGGTCAACTTGCAGCAATGCTGGAATTATCAGTACAAAATTGGCAGTGTGCATAGTTGAGCAGAAGCTGAAATTAATTCTGTTACTTTTCCATTAATGAGGAGTAAAGTAATGAATAGGTGATAGACAAAGTGTAATGGTTAAAGCCGTGTGAAAAGTTACATTGATGTGCTTTTTAACAGAAAGTGTGTTTTGTGGTCTACTCCTCTGGTACGTTTAGATAATCAAACTTTATTTGGGGATTTGCTGTTTTCAGTCATAGAGGATTAAAGAAGGAGTAGCAGTCTGTTTCTCAAAGAATGTCCAAAAAGCATAATAATTTCCTTTCTGGGGCAAGCAGCTATTCTAAAACATAGTCTGCCATTTAGGTAAATTCCTTCTAGAGGAGGTTAAAAAATTCCTTCTAATATAGTTAGTGTTCACAGAAATTAGTGTAATATCGTTCGAGATGTATAGTCAACAGTCTAAACACCTTGAGAGAAGATTACATTTAATGTAAAACTAGAAATATAAAAACATCCATTAATCTGCATACAGAATACACCCAGAACAAAAGAGCAAGCAAGATGATAGCAAGAAGCATCTGACTGTGTCGTAGTTTATTCCTTTTCTGATGTTTGCTCTCTGTATTATTTTTATAAAATCTCCTATTCAGTTAGCTGAGGAGATGCAGATTAAAATATGCTCTTTCATCCTCCACAGTTTTCGGACTTAGGCAAGTGAATATATGAGGACCAAATAATAAATAGTGCCAAGCAGTAAATACATTTTATTACAGTCCCCTTTTATACTCCCTTTTATCTTTCTCTTTTCCTAGCTCGGTTTTCATTTGTCACAATTTCCAGTTTACATGAGAAAGAGAGGTTAAATACCAATTTTTGCTATAGAACCTAAGTAAATGGACAGTGCCCAATTTAATTCTGCAAGGGA
>NW_010333808.1:13769-16291 GCF_000700745.2 Antrostomus carolinensis
GGCAAATCAGAACCCAGCGCAACAAAGGCCAGCAAACAGTGATTGCCATGGGGAAAACTGTAGTAATGTAGGTCTCAGAGAGTGGTATGCATTCAACCATACATTGTCATACTAATAGAAGAAAAGTAACTTGTTTTCACTGACTTGTTCTATATTTTTTTAATTTATATGTGTGTAACACTGGTAATTTTACTAATAACTGTAGGACACCTCAGTTATCTGTAGGCTGCAGAAGTCTCTTCGGGCTTTGATAGTAAATTTTTGTTTCTGAATTTTTAAATTGAGTGATTTTTGATGTAGCAAGAAAATGTATTTTCATTAGTCGCTCATTTCTTTTGCTGTATAATGACTTGAAAGGTAAAGATAATTGTTTAAAATCTATTGCATATTCTGAAATGTTTGATGTTTTCAGGCTTTAGCTGCTGTCTCATTACAACTGAAACACTTAAGGAAATATTTTGGACCCTAAAGAACAAAGTGTTTTACGTTAGAACTGGCAGAAATTGCTGTTCAAGAAGACTGAGATCAGAGGGAGAGAACTGGGTATTATCTTAGGTCAAGATGCCATGCAGTGTTGAGATATGATGCTGAACAATCAACAGGAGTCTGCCTTTCTGACATTTAGGTTAATTTGAATGACAGTGGTCCACTTCAACATTTTTCTGGTTATAAGTATGTATTTATTACCTCTCAATACAGTGACATTTTCTTTGTGGCTGAAAGGTCTCAGGTAATTTGCCAGATGTCAGAAATGTATGATATTTTCACTCTTGGGCAGAAACTTTGCTTTTAATTTATTTCTTTGCCATTTCTTTTGTAATTATTGTTAAACTCTTTGCTGAATATCTGAATATCCTGCTGCTAGAACAATCCAGGAGAAATTGCAGGGTTTGTTTCATTGTGCCCATGCTGAAGTACTTGTGAAATATCAACACTTTGTAAAACTGAAACTAGAAATATTTTTCGGTTTGATTGAGCTTGCTTTCAAATAACTAGATTAGATAAAGGCTTTTTCCTTCTTTTAAGTCTTTCTTTACATGTTCCCTTCTGCCCTTGCCAAAGTTCTTAGGAGCTTCTTCCACTGCCTGTTCCCTTTCCAAGGAAGTGCTTATTACTATTCACATATAATAAGAAAAAAAGAAACCAGAGAAAGCAGAAGTAATTAGTAGATTCCAAAGAACAACTGCACTGCATTGATGCTACTTTTGACACTGAGGTATTTAATTTTCCTTTTTAATTTTCTGATGTTTGCAGATAATTAAAGTTAAATGGCTGTGACAATACACGTAATTAAATTTTCTTCCTTCATTTCATGACCCCGTTCTCTAAATCTGTATGCTGCTCACTGACTGAATTTACTTGCAGCCCTTTCCTGTTGTATTAATTATTAAAAGAATAGTGCTGCATAAAATATTGATCTGTTGCCTGACATTCATTTTTGAAATGTAAGCAGAGTAAGAGAGATATTACCAGAAATAATTTCTGGATCTTTCTTTCTCTAAATACAAAAAAATTACAATGTGTGGAAATTAAAAAAAAAATACGTAGTCATTTTATGAAGCGCCAGGCATGCCCTCTGTCACTCACACTTAAATATAATTATTTTTATATAACATAATGGCAGCATTATCTCATTCCTTAGTTGCAGGAAAAAACCTGCAGTTTCAGAACCTGAGACCATAACGAGATGGTATTTCAAATTTTTGTGCCAACTCTATAGTCCCAATATTACTAAGTCAATCCTATCTTCTGTTTTGCCTTAGCTGTTGGAACTTCCATTTCCTTACAATTTCACTGTCTGTTAGCTCTTAATTTTCTGTAAGCCATTGGGCTCAGCCTCAGGCTGCCTTATTTTACAGGAATTTGAACTATTACTTTTAGATTAGAACTAAAGGTTGTCTGCACTTGGACTTTATTTCAGTTATCTATTTTAACTGTTGACCATATTATTTTACTTTCTTTAAGGATAGTAACGCCTTCTGGGTGTATTTTGTAATACTTCTTGTTCTTGTAAATTTTTGTACAAGAAACGTAGGGGGAAGAGTGAATGGGACCTTGATTTTCTTTTATCCCTATGCATAAGAAAGCTTGGCATATTTCTTGTTTGCTTTTTATTCTTGCATTCCTTAGCTTTTTTAGAAATATATTGCACAAAAATATCAGAAGGAAGATGCTTTTCTTATCTCCAGTAACAGCATTTACTGTTTCTGATTTGTCTCCTGCTTCTCCATTATCTGTTCCCTCAGCCTTCGAAGTGTTTTACAGCATTGGGTAAATATCATCTTACAGATAGAGACCTTGGAGCTCAGAGAAGGATGGTGGCTTGCCTAAAGCTGCATTGTGATCTAGTGATGTCAGCTTATTTCCCGACATCGAGTTCAGTGTCTTGTCTTTCAGGGAAGCAGGAAACATGCATACAAACTTTCTTCAATCTTCTTCCAGCATTGGAGGCTGATACTTATCTCTCCCTGTCAGCAGCCTGGTCTTGGCACCTTGGAAAGTGCCATTTTAGATAACTTCTT
>NW_010333809.1:0-7879 GCF_000700745.2 Antrostomus carolinensis
GCTGGAGAAGTTCATGGAGGACTGTCTCCTGAGAGGGACCACATGCTGGTGTGGGGGAAGGAGTCCCCCCCCGAGGATGAAGAATTGGCAGAAACAACGTGTGATGAACTGACCTCACCCCCAATTCCCTGTCCTCCTGTGCTGCTGGAGGGAGGAGATGGAAAATCGGGAAAGGAATTAAGCCCAGGAAGAAGGGAGGGGTGGGGGGAGGTGTTTTAAGATTTGGTTTTATTTCTCATTATCCTCTGATTTTGATTGGTAATAAACTAAATTTGCTTTTTCCCCTCTCAAGTCCAGTCTGTTTTGCCCATACCAGTAATTGGTAGGTGGCCTCTCTCTCTCCTTATCTCCACCCATGGCTTTTCATTATATTTTTCTCCCCCTGCCCAGTTGAGGAGGGGGAGTGATAGAGTGGGCTTTGGTGGGCATCTGGCATCCAGCCAGGGTCAACCCACCACAGTGTGCTTACATTATCTGTTGGTTGCTTAATTTTAGAACTTGATATATTTAGAAATCTCTTTCCTAGGAGAATGTGAACAATCACCTCTTTACATTTTCTTAGAATAAACTAAATAATCTAGTTTTCTACATTGGAACAAGATTTTTTTTTTTTTGTCTTTTCCAATAATTTTTCCAGTTTACAAGATAATTTTTAAAGTGTAAACAAGGAGTCCCAACACAGTATTTCAACTACTACTGTTGTCACATAGAATATTAACATTTGCTTATTTCTTCTTGATGTTGTAACTAAAACACAATTTTTTAAAAAGCATAAACTGTATATGAGGTCTGAAATTCCATGTTTGAGCTGCATGCTCAAAATGACTCCCGTGTCCTTTTCTAGTATCAGAAAAATCAATGCTGTCTAATGGTTACTTAAGACCTGTTTTATGAAGTCAGTCTGATTAATAACTAGCTCTTAGTTGCATCAGGTATTTCATCTTCATACCAGTACCACTGTTTATTCTCACCTAGTTTGTGTTCTTATTTTCAATATGCTAGTTTTTGTGGACTTTAGAGTAACATTAGGAGTGTATCTGCTGGTGTGGCACAAAGGGAGAAAGACTGGGGGAAAGTCTGAAGTTTGATTTTTGGTAATCTGTTATTGTTTCAGGATTGTATAGGTAAACTGGGACTTTACCAGCAGTGATATTCATCCCAATTGCTAGTCATGTGGACACAATGCATGCCAAGTCCTAGCTGCTAGGGCAGTTTGTGTCCACACTGCAAATGATGTCCTTTAGCAGGTGCCCTTGCGTGACTTTCACCTTGATTCCACTAGAAGGAAAAAGACTTTGAGTTTTCCAGCAGCACAGTCAGGTGGTTTTTGTATGATTTTGAGTAGGGATGTAGGAAAGACTTGCACCAAAAAGAACCTCTCCTGCACACTAGATTGGTAATATTGACACAACCCTTGACATTTCTTGTTTGTGCCTACATGTACCCTTCTTTTTCTGGCAAAGCATCTCCAGCTAATTCTTAAGTTTTTATTCCTTAATGGCAAAGCTGCACTTTTCTCCCTCTCTGTACAGGTTGATAATGATTTGTGTAGGAGAACATAGCAGACCTCATTCTCTGGAAAGGACTGAATTATTAATTACACTGGGTATGTAGGGGTTAGGGCTCTGTCTAATTTTCAAACAACTAGGGTTTTTCAAAATGATAGTATTAGTGTTTTTATAATTTTGGTGTAAATTTGAGCACATGTACTTCTTTTACAGTATTATTGTTTTTTCTGGACCTCTCCTTTTGCAGAGACAGAAGCAGTAACAGACAGAATAAGATTAAAACTTAAAAAATAGACTTTAATCATAGAATCATTTAGGTTGGGAAAGACCTTTAAGATTGAGTCCAACTGTTAATCTAACATGGCCAAGTCCACCACTAAACCATGTCCTTAAGCCCCAATCTACTTGTCTTTTAAATACCTCCAGGGATGGTGACTCCACCACTTCCCTGGGCAGCCTGTTCCAATTCTTGACAACCTTTTTGGTGAAGAAATTTTTACTAATATCAACTCTAAACCTCCCTTGGTGCAACTTGAGTCAATAATACAAACACTATCATAATAATCCTAGTAGAATATCTGCAAGTATCTTAAGGCATGGATTTAAGAACAGAAGAGATAGCTCTTATGCTTTCTCAGAAGAATTTTAAAACTTGATCTTTCTAATTCTTTTATCCAGAGTCACACTTATGGATGCTGGGGCTAAGACCTAGTCTTGTGATTATACTTCAGCTTCTGATTAATTTTGAAGTCAGAGCTAGAAAATTACAGTTAATAAAATGGATATCTTTTCTAATTGTTTGGTTACCTTATTTCAGTGTTTTTGTTGTAGTGATTCCTTGATGAATCTAAATCAAAGTAAATGACTTTTTTTTCTTAGTAGTTTTGATTGAAGAGGACACTGTAAACAAGGGTTTCTGTATATAGCTCATTAGTCCTAGATGCTGTCTTTTGGTCATAGAATCATGTGTGATTTGTTGCCTAGAAGAAAGTTGAAGGAACCTGTCCATAATGGACAGAAATATCCCCAGAAAAATTTTGTTCCTTGATCTTACACAATTATTTTGTTTAATTTATGCTCAGAAATGCGAACTTTGGTATAAATATTTGTTCTCTGCGTCCATATGCATTTCTGAATCCCACTGAGTTTCTGCTTTTACATATTGTAACAGTGAGTTTTTCAAGCAAAATTGTGGTTAAAGATGTTAAAAAAAAAAGAAAAGAAAAGAAAAAAGGGAAAAAAAGCAGAGTTGTGTTGTCCCCAGTCTTGTCTAGTAGCTAAAACTTTAAACAGTGATTAGGGAAAGCAAATTTCATGTTGCCCATACTGTGTGTCCACACTCTTCATTCTTGCCTATAGGACTCTACTGCCTAGCAGCAAGTTGTGTACAGTGAACAGTAATTGTCAGTCTCAACATAAAGAGAGATCGTAAACTGATTTCAGAGAAGGCTGACAGGGAGAAAATGCCTAGCGGACTTGACTTGGAAACTCATATGCCTACGGCAGGAGTATAGAACATGCTTGCTGGTGATGGCAGTGTGGACTGCATTCAGTGTCCCAGGCCATTTATTCCAGAAAGGGAAGAAGCAAAATTACTCTTTCCTTTGTAACTTTTACTATTAAAAAGATAATTGAAAGCATTACTTGTTTTTAACCCTTATCTTAATAATATTTTAAACCTTTGACTGCACGTTTTGTCAATTTCATAGAATCATTTAGGTTGGAAAAGACCTGTAAGATCATTATTTCAGTCAAAATTGATGGAGGTGCAGAGATTTCAATGCTTTGAAGTCCCTATATAGTTTTTGAAAAATCAGCAAGTGTGAGGAGGAGGGAAACTCAGAGGAATGCCTTCACCGAGGGGAGGCTGGAGCCTCGGTGTTCAGGTACTTAGGCTTCAGCTCTGTGGCTGAAAAGTGAATTCAGCTGTTATCTCCTGTTTTTCTTGGTCATACTCATTTTAGCACATGGGATCTTGGAACCAACCGATGCATAAATTCTGTAGTGAGTATTTAGTAGACTTACAAGCAACTTGACTACCAAAATATTTCAGTGGGCAGTCAGGAAGTATCCAGGGGCTCTGATGGTGGAGTGCAGGGAAATCATGGCATGTATGGGGAGGGCACTTGCAGTTACTGCAGTGAGAGGCACTGGGATATAGATGGAAATCTGTAGAAAAACAGGCTTGCTTATTTCTGTTACAGAGTAAATTGCTGTATCTTTATTGTGTTCACAGTGAAGCACTACTACCTCTGAAGGTATGTCACAGCAGTTTTAATAATAAACTACAGTAGAAATTGTTTGAGATGAGCTTTTCTGAACTCAGTCTCACTGTTCCCTTGTTCATGTGTTTCCTCCTTCTGTTTGGTGCTTCTGTTATTTCTCATTTAGCTGTGATGTATTGCTGTAGGCTAAGTGCTTGCTGCAAAACCACTATTGGATTCAGCATTTTTTGATTTCCATAGTAATGGACATGGCAAAAAAAATTCTTTACAAAACATGGTAAAAACAAGCCAATTCAGGTTCACCAAGAGCTTGTGTCTGCTTCTTTTTTAACTTAGTAAAAGTTCCCAATGGTGAATGTTCATGATGTAATCTCGCAGTTCAGGAGAGTCAGCTTTATTTGCAAGGATCTGGAAAAATCATAAAGCTCTACTATTGTTAATTAATTATGCATTTTAATTGCAGGTGTTCTGATACTGTTATAGAATGGATTTACATAGTAGAGTAAAATGGAGACACTTGCTGCTGACAGTGTAAAAATTACTAAAGATGACACAGCCAGAGGTTACAGAAGTGTAAAAGACTGTCTCTGTACAGGCTTTAAAGGTACCTGTGTAAAAGAGCAAATCTGAAGATTTTCTATCAGTTAATACATAAAGAATATTGATTTTGTTTCCTTATTGTAAAACTAAGGAACAATGAAAAAATAAGAAAATGACAGTGCTGTAATGAAAATTTTTCTTGCATCTGTGTGTTCTGCTGTATGGTTGCCAGTTCCCATATATCCATTCAAAATCTTTTATCAGTATAAAGATACAGTAAAATAGTGCGTGTTAATGGCAAAAGCAATTGCTAATGTTAAACACTGCTTCTTTATAATTTTGCTTATTCAAAGTATTGTATTGGAAACAAGTTAGCTTATGGACTATTAGTAAGTACCAGGTAGATACAGGCTGCATAGCTGCTCTTTTCTCTAACCCCTTGTTCCGTGTTTGTAGCTAAGCAACAACAGTATAGCTTGCATTTTAGGAAGTAATTTAATTTATCTAAATATTTTCAAACTAATCTAGGGAGCAGGGGAAGAAGAACTGGTGTAATGCTAAAATTTGGATCTCACTCTGCCCATAGCACTTTATTCAAACATCCACTCTTGGAAAACAAACAAACAGAAAACCACCCACAAAAAAGTCAGTCCCCAAAATTACCTATTAGAATGCCTTTGAATATTCAACAGTTCAAAAGCATTTTTAAATAACATATTTCCTTCTGTGTCATTTAAAGAGCTAAACTAATCTGTTTTTTTTCTTTTGTGGATATGTTTTGTGCCAATATTTCCAGCTGTTTCCACCATTTCAAATCTGTGGTCTGAAACTTAAAACTGTCTATTGTTTCACAAAGCTATGCGTGCATGTGAAGTTCAGCTAACTGTACTCTGTCAAACTTTATGTTAAAAAGCCTTTCAGTCAAAAAGAGACTTTAGAAATAGAGTTTTAAACAGATTCTTGTAATGTAAATTGGCTCTAGATGGACCATGAAATATATATATAGAAGACTCAGGATGAGAATGTTCACATGCCCGAGTCAGTCAGAATTTTCCTTGTAGATACTCTACAACTTTTTATTATAGGCACTCCCTAATAGTGCTTAATTTGTTAACTCTGTTCCTTAGAGCAATATAGAAGCTTTCATATTCTGCATCTGAAATATGGATTTAAAATTTCACTTGTGGAGCTGTTTAGCATATGGATAATATATAAAGAAACAAACAAAAAAGATGGTCTTAAGCTGATACTTCAATTTCATTGTTCTCCTCTGACATCAGACTTGCAGAAGAGTACACTGTGCCAATATGTTTAGATTTAAACAATTACAGATAATTAGAATGGTAAATGTCATGATATACAAGTGTTAGTGAAATATGTTTTTAATTATTACTTTGCTTTGTGTCATATTTAATCCCTTGAAGCCAGCAATACCCTCAAGATGCTTTAGCCCATTTATGGAACGTCTCCACTCCCTACTAATTGTCTGTAATTAATACCTTGCTAAAAAGTTGGAATTGCTTAGTCTTGCCCTAGTGTCATTCGTTACCCATATATTTAAAAAGGTGACTTAATTTTAATTCAAAGTAAATTCTTTCACAGATAAATTTTTCTGATATTCTCTTCCATCTTGAGGCAAAAGAAAAATGTTATTCACATTAATAGAAAATAGTTTGTGTTCTAGCAGAAAATTTTCCTTAAAATTATAAAAGGAAACTCTTTGGTAATAAATATTTGGAATTGACAGTTACTAGGCCATTTCTGGTTTCATTGGCAATTTATCTCTAGACCTCTTTACTCGAGAGGTCACTCCATTTTACATATTTTGGAGTTAGAGTTCCCTATTCCTTTGTATTTTCTGTTGACCTTTTTGTATATTGATTATTTAAAGAATATAAATAATTTCTTCTTAATTTAAAAATATTCCAAAGTGTATTTTTGAACTCCTATTTTCTTTAGTATTCTGAAATTAGTCTTTATTTTTAAATTACTCTGTATTTTTATGTCTGTTTTGTTTTGTTACTCAAAGCACTTAAAAACTTCTATAGAGAAGTATGACAATTTACTTTTCTTTCTAAGTGGGCTGTGTAGAAGGTTCTTCTTATTGATTGCAGTCATGACAAAATAAAACGACAAAAATTACTGATTTAAGTAATATAAAAGTGATAACTATGATTTTTATAAGATGTCTGTGTGTGTTTGTAATACAATTCAGATGTATAATGCTGATGAATTCCTTGAATTTCACTGATGCATTATAATACAAGAATGGAAACTAAAAATTTTTTTCATCTTTTTTATTAAACTTCCTGAGTAAGGTATTAAAAAAAAAAAGGCACGTTGTATTGCAGCACTCTCATTTGGATCTTTAACCCCGTTAGACTTTTGCATTCTTGATAATTTTTGATTCTTGAATCTTGGAGGAGACTGAATTACAGAGCACAGTATTTGGACTGTCACATTCTATTCAAAACATGAATTTGTATTCACATGGCTAAGTTTGACAGAGCGGATGTGTTATTTCAGCTTTTGTAAAGGAAAGCTTATGCATTGCAGAGCTAATTGTTGTTCTCTGAGGAGTTAACCACCATCTTGTTTGAGGTTGCTGAAGCTGGTAACAGCCTCCTTGCATAATAAGATGTTTCACTGAGGCTTTTAGCAAAGACTCTTTAAGGAAACTGAACAGATTTAGGGTAAGGTTAAGGATTTAGTGGAGTATATTATTTGTTAGAAGATAAGAAACAAGGCAAAGTACATGACTAGTTTTCATAGCAGCTGTAAATCACCAGTGGAGTTTGTGAAGATCTGTGCTGGGACCTGTGCAGTTCATTTTGTTCATAAGTAGTTTGGAAAAGGAAGTGGAGTTAACTTTCTTTTTTCCCCCCTGTGTACTAAAGATGAGGGATTATTAAGAAAGTTTTTAGAAGAATGTTATGTAAAGGAGGGCAAAAAGATTGATTAGAGTTTTGAAGTAGCTTCCATGCATGAAATGACTGAATGTTGATGTCTTCACCTGTGGAAAGATGAGAAGAGATGTGGTGGAGCATTTTTGAAGGGCTGGGAAGGTAGTTTTGCACTCCCTTTTCTGTCAGAACAACAGAGCATGTGAAAAGCATGAAAAGCATGATGAATCAGATGCTCAGTGATGCAGGTGCTAAAAAAATACTGCTATTCAGAAAGTAATTGGGTGAATTCAGGATTTCTGTAATTCACTGAGGACTGTTAAGATAGTTGCTTCTCATTCAGTGTGTCCCTCAGAGTCTTCTTAGTTTAGGGGTTTCCTAAGCCAGGATAATAGCTTTATGTGAGGCCAAGGAATTATTCTGGGAAAGTAAGAAGATACGATTGCCTGTTGCTCATTTACTTATCCTTGACTATCCACGTCAGCCTCTACTAGAGGCTGGGTACTGGGCTAGCTATCCTGTGGTCTTATCAAATAAATTCATTTTTATAATGATCCTATCTTAAATTATCCTTCCTTGTTACACGTAATTCATGTTTCTGGATGAACTGGTAATTTAGCAATATGAAAACAGACTAGAACTTTCTTACCTTAATCAAGCCAATTCATCTTGATAGAAGCATGGAATGGTTTGGGTTGGAAGG
>NW_010333810.1:0-248 GCF_000700745.2 Antrostomus carolinensis
CAGCACAGGCAGCTTGGCCGAGACTGTGACTGCGGGTGGCTTCACGCCTGCTCGTGTGACTGAGTGGGAGCGTGGGCTCTGCTGTGGGGTTGTGCTGCCCCACGGCCGCGGCCTGAGGCTGCTCCCATCCGTGATGCCCTAAACGGGAGCTGGCAGAGGTGATGCCCTGGATGCTTCAGCCCAGCCGAGGTTTGGAGGCCCCGGAGCATCCCTGGGGTGGGGGATCAGCTGGGGAGAGGGCATTGGGG
>NW_010333810.1:509-17625 GCF_000700745.2 Antrostomus carolinensis
GCTGCCTCCCCCACTGACAGCCCTCTGGGCTTGGAGACAGCCCGAGGTGCTGGCTCACCCCAGGGGCTACCCCATTACCTCCCACCTTCCCTGCGGGCTGGGCTGTTCCTCATGTCCCCAGGGCACAGCCCTGGTGGGTGTGATGCTGGTGGTGGGCAGGGGGCCATGTGGGACATGGCACAGGTGCACCCAAGGTGTCCCTGGTCCTGTGAAAGGAGTGGCTGTGCAAAGCCTGGCCTCTGTCCTCTTCCAGGTGTGCCCCCTTTGTGGATGCTATCCCAGACACCTCAGGGCCCTGGCTCCCTCCTCTACCCTTGGTCCTTGTCCTGGGAGATGTGACCCGGCTGCTGCCGTCAGTCCTGCTGATGTCCTCCCAGTGGCACCTCCTCCCTGTCCCCCTGAGATCATGTGGCAGGAGGTGGCATATCCCAGTGTTGTGCCTGAATCTGGACACTTGGGCTCTCTCCCCTTGGGCTCTCACAAGTATGGGCCCTGCCCTGGGGAGTGCTGAGCATGGGCCGGGCGCCACAGGGTGCTGAGGTGCAGCAGAGTCCTCAGCCCCACACATCTCCAGGCAGATGGGAGACCAGCTCCCTGGCTGCTGCTGTCAGCCACAGCACTGCCTGCATCAGCCTGTGCTCCTGCACCTCCAGGGCTGGGGTGTCCTTGTGTCCCTTGCCTGGTCTGGAATGAGCCCTGTGGGGCCAGGACCTGCTGTGACATCTGTCCCTGGTGCTGAGGTGCAGCAGAGTCCTCAGCCCCACACATCTCCAGGCAGATGGGAGACCAGCTCCCTGGCTGCTGCTGTCAGCCACAGCACTGCCTGCATCAGCCTGTGCTCCTGCACCTCCAGGGCTGGGGTGTCCTTGTGTCCCTTGCCTGGTCTGGAATGAGCCCTGTGGGGCCAGGACCTGCTGTGACATCTGTCCCTGAAGGTTCCACTCTTGCATGAGGTGGGATGGGGGTGACACAGTCCAGCCAGACAGCCTGTGCTTGTGCGAGGCCATGGCTGTGTGACAAAACACGTGTGGGAAGAGAGCTGTGACGCAGATGGACTGACTGGTCCCCATCTCAGCAGGGATGTGGCTCCTTTGGGGATATCTGCTCCAGAACAAGTGTCCTCATCTCTGCTGACCCGAACCTCTCATGGACTGTCCCTGTGTTCTCTGGTCCCAGACTCTGTGCTCTCCCTCTCCACAGCCCTCCCAAGGCCAGGATGGGCACAGGCAGCAGTGGTGGCAGCGGTGACCCTGTTCTTTAAGGGCTGTGAAGAGAAGAGAACAGGAAGGAGGGTTTGAGCAGCTCCACCATCAGCTTTCTGGGAGAGGTCTGTAACTTGCAGCCACACACCAGGGAGAGTTGGGCAGTTGCCTCTGCCGTGTCCCATGGCTGCTGGCAGGAAGCCACCCCTTGTGTTTAGGAGCTGGCAGGTCTGTCAGACTGGTCACCCACCTGGAAGCAGCCACCCTGTTCCCCCTGGCAAAGGGACTGTCCCCGGCTTGTCCCGTGGCTCCGGAAGCCCCGCGGCATTGCCGGGGTTTGCCGCAGGGTTTATGCTCCTCCCGCTGGGACCTGGCAGGTGTCGGAGCCGGTTACAGCCTCGGCCCCCGGCTTCCTAATCCGCTTCCTTCCTGGACGCTGTGGCGAGAAGGTCACTTGGCCGGACACCTGCCTTTGCCGGGGCCGCACCCAGCTAGAGTGCTGCTGTGACCCTCGGTGGGAAGCCACCCTGATGGCAGGGAGTCCCCGAGACAGCAGGCAGTCGCAGGCAGAGTCGCAGGCAGCCTGTCCCCGGCAGGACATGCTCCCACCCCTCTGCCCCCTGAACGTGACAGGCACCCAACCCTCGAGCCCTTCTCCCACCCCTCAGGTCACCTGCAAGGAGAGCACAGCCCTCTCCTGTCCCCAGTGCCAGGACAGTGGCATCAGCCAGCTGCAGCTCTCGGCAGCTGCCTCTGCATTACTGTGCTGGAGGAGTCAGCAGTGCCACCAGGCTGGGGACAGCCCGAGCAGGGGAATCCCTCTGTCCCCTCTAAAAAAAGTGAAAGGTAGCAGAAAAAGAGACCAGCCAAGCTTGTTTGATAGCTTTATTGCTTCTGTGATATGACTGAATTGATGTGACATAGTGGGCTTGGAGGAGCCTGCGAGACTCTTGCCCTCCCTGCCTAGAGGGGAAATTAAAAAAAATCTCAGAAACTAAAACTAATTTTAAAAACTCATTGAGTTCTTGCATCTCACTTGGTACAGTACCGACGAGTGCCCTGGGCTTTGGAGCGAGTCCCTGGGCAGGCTGGGCGAGGAGCCGGTGCCCAGAGGGGCTGGGTAGTGGCCCGGGTTGCCCACACCAAAGGACGCGTCTAATACTGCGTGTGACACGTGCCTGGGCTGATGGCACACGTGGTGCTGCTGCCGGTGGAGCTCAGCGTGATGGCTGCCTCCCTGCCCGGTGGTCTGGAAGCCCTTGCCTGTCCCCTGGTGCTGCTCGTACCCAGCATCCCTGCCCCTGTTTGATGCAGCCACCCAGCCCTGTCCTGTCCTGGTGCCTTCCCCCTCTCCCAGCGGCTCCCAAACAGAGGGGTAAAGCAGCACGGCAGGGCAGGGCCTCCCCCTGCTCCCTCCCAGGAAAAGTTGACGCTGGAAGCCCAGGGATGCTGGGCCGCAGAGGATCCCACTGCTGCCTTGTGCTCCCCGGCTGTGCTGCCCCTGTTTGGCACATGTGAGCATGAGGCCACAGCATGGCCAGCCCTAATGGGGTGAGCTGGAGGAGGGAGCCAGGGTGGCAGGCACTGGCGAAGGCCGTACGCCACAAGCAGCCCGTGCTCACAGTGTGGTCAGCGCAGCAGCAGCTCTCTGGCAGCCCCTCTCTTGGAGCAGCACATGCTGTCTGGCCTGCAGCTCCCCAGACCTGCTCCCTGTAAAAAAAGCCCTGCTGTGGGAACTGGCTCCTCGACCTCCCCGCGTTTCCCCGGCCTCTTTCTAGGCAGGTTCCCTGCCACCCGAGCGGCCTTTCTGCAGCGCAGCGCGTCAGAGGCACCAGGCAACCCTGCTCTATATTTAGGCTTTGGAGAATTCCCCTGGGCTCTCCCTTCCGAGCTGAAAAGGTGAGTCACTGCAAGGGAGAGGCCAAGACTCACATCCGTCCCACTGACCCTGCTCTGACCCGCGCGCACCGCTCCGAGCTGGCAGGACTGCAGCGTTTCGGAGGGCGGGAGGTGGCTGCAGGTGCACGCGGGGAGGCAGCCAAAGGAACAGCATGCAGGAGAGAAACCCAGCACCGCGCGCTGCCCCAGGGCTGGGGTGCACACCCCATCACCTGGCCGTAGGCTGCTCTGTGAGTGTGTGTGCCCCACCAACATCAAACAGGACAGTGAGAGAGAGGGGAGGCTTTGCCCCCCAAACACCCCCACTATCCTCTTTTTCCTTCTACTTGTAGGTGCTCCAACCCACCAGAGTCACCCTGGGCCACACGCACTCATCTACTCAGTCTGGGCTCTTCTGCTTGGAAGGAGGAGGGGTAGGGAAAAGCTTGGAGTCACCTCCCTGGTCTGTAGGGACAGCTGCACATCAGGACCTGCCCCTCACAGTGGTATGGAGCTGGGATGCCAGGGAAAGCAGAGTAGAGGCTGTGCTCCATGGATCTGGAGCCAACAAGCTGGAAGATAAAGGTGTCCTGTAGCTTTGTAGTGCTCAATAAAATGGACTAAATCAAATTAAAGCCATCACAAGTCTTCGTGGAAGTGCTTCCCTGGGGCGTGGAGAGGAACCGAGCATGGACACTGAAGGCTTTTCAACCCTCTCTTCCTCCTGGTTGCAGCCACCTGCTTTCTGGCATCTCAGCTCACTGAGGCATGTGGATGTGGCCCATCACCCCATCACTGCTCCAGGGCTCCCACAGCAGCTAGTTAAAGACTTAGTGCAAACACCAAGGCGAAGGGCAGATGCCCAACCTTCCCCAGCCCCAGGTCCAGCCCAGGCAACCCCACTGTCACCACAGCAGGGACTCTATGGATGATGGTCGCAGGTCCAGGCTGACACACAGGAACTGCAAAGGGAGTGTCATCTGGCAAGAGTCACGGAAATCCAGTCCCTTGGGCTCCTTGAGCAGGAAAAACAAATTGGGGGAGAATATTCAAATGAGTACCTGCCACAGCACATGCCTAAAAACCTGCTTGAAACCTTACAGAGCATCTTGGTGGGAGGCACTGCCAGGGCAGGCGTGTACTGGGGGGGAGCAGGGACCACCTGTCTGGGAGGCCAGAGAGACAGGAGAAGGGAGATAGGAAGAAGGAAGAGAAGGGGTACCCTTCCTAGCATCTGTCTTCTGCAGCCTGGAAGAGGCAGAATCTTTGAAATGCTCCCAGACTACAAGGCAATCAGCAGCCACAACCAGAAGCTGGACAGGACTTGCCCCTGAGCAAGCTTGTTGGCTATGGATGCACCACGCAGGAGAGGCTCCTGAGGGGCTTGTCCCACACCAGTCTGTGGGCGGCACACAGCACCATGTCCCGAGAGCTGCCTCTGCCTGCAACCTGGTCTCAAATAATTCCGTACAGTTTGCTCCTCTGCCCCACACCAGGGTCATTGCCTGCTTCTCCTGCACTTTCCTTCTGGGTCTCAGCCCTGGAGCCACAGCCCCCTGCAAGTCAGCAGGAGCAGAGGCGGCCCAGGGAAACCATGCGAGCCATGCTCTGAGCATCCCTTGTCCATGTTCTCCCTTCAGCTCAGAGCAGGGCAGACTGCAACCCTTGGAGTACATCAGATGTAGTGCCAGGACCATGAGCCCAGCCAGCATCCCTCCAGGATCCTCCCTCCGCTGGCCCCAGCACTGGCTGCACACCGGTGCCTCAACACACAGGGACTTGGCTCGGACAGTGTCCGTGGGCACGTTTCAGCCTGCTCCAGGCTAGGAGAGTGTGGGAGCTCATTTCCACCTGTAACCATTCCCCGGGCAATCCCCCTTCTGCCCATGCTCTCCAGGTGGATGAGACCACCCTGCTGTCCTCACACTCGGCCGTGTTGCTCAGTTTATTCCAGCTCCTCTGAAATACATATACAAATCAAATGTGCAAATACTGCATCTTGGGACCAAGACAGCAAAGGAAGGGATGTGCTCCTGAGAGCAGGAGGAGCAGCAGTGCTAGAGCAGCACGGGAGGAGCTTGGAAATGAAGTGAGCAGGGGCCGAGCAGAGGGTGAGGGTTCCCAGCAGGCCCTCGCCCGTGCCAGCAGGCTCCATCATCACTGAGGTCATACACAGCTTAAGTAGGGAACATGATCGATTCTGGAACGTAAAACAAACATCTTCGGCAGCCTGCTCTCAAATTGTAAAGCTTCAGATCTCCACGCAAGATCTGACCTCCTTCCAAACAATAAATTATTCCTCTCCCACACAAAAATAAAGCAAGATGCTGTTCAGAAATGGTCACACCAATCTGCATGGACTCCACGGGGGCCCTGCACAGCAGGCACAAACCATGAGGCCTGAAAGCCTCGAGCACAAGGCAGGTTCCTCAGTGCCATGACAGGCAGGAAGGTGGGGAAGGTCTGCTGCAGGCAGAGAAAGCCATTGGCTCCCCACTCCACCTTGGGGTCAGGGCAGAGGCAGAGCAGGGCAAACGGCTATGGAAAACTCAGCCAAGTGGCTGCTGCTGCCGCTTCTATGTGGGAAGCAAGAAAAAGTGCAGAAAAACAAACCCATGCTCATCTCCATCCAGAAGCTCCAAGTGGAGAATGAGGGAAAGCCATTATTCTCCCTTCGAATTACAGCAGCACCAACACCGAAGTTTCGGACGGATTTGTTTTCCTGGGGAAAGGTCTGAGGCCGGTGACAATGCAGATGGAACATGGAGAGGCCAGGCTTTTCACAGGGCTGTGCACAAGCAGACTTTGCCTTGCACCTTGGTATTTCTAGTATGATTCCAGCAGAGTTTCTTTTAAAAAATAATACTTTGTACATTCAGGCATTGCTGCCTCGGGGCAGCGACACCTCCCATTTGGCACAAAATGTTTTATTCACAAACCTTTCTTCTCTCTCCTGAGTCTTTTCTGTTTAATTCAGGACACAGAAGATCTGTCTGCGATGCAGAGTTCAAGAACAGTCGACTCAGCCCCTTGCCCACCTCCTGCCAGCTCTAGGCCTGGAGGCAGCAGATGCAACCCTCGTGCAGACTGGCAACGCAAGAGGGTCTTCCCAGAGCACTTGGGCATCTTTGTGTGTCTTCGGTGAGGTGGAATTCTTGCATGGGGCTGCCAGTGCCTGCTCCCAGAGCTGCAGCGTGCGTCTTTGTCTCCTCCCTTGGAGGCAGTGGCTACAGCCACTCAGATCCCACTGGTTAGGTCAGTGATGACTCGGGCTTTCACCAGCTTCCGCAGGAACTCCTTCTCCCGCTGGATATTGTGTGTCCAGGACTGGAAGGAAACGGGAAAGACAGAAGGTCAGGAGCTATCCTGGCTAAACATGCTCCTGCCCCCCACATTGTGGGAGACTCCAGCTGGGACAGGGCAGTGGCTTCTTCCAAGGAGACAGATCCTGCTGCAGACCAGAAGAGCCCTTGCAGATCAAGGGCCTTCTCTTATTTAAAGCCAATACAGCCAGCAGAGTCAGACCTGTGCACCTGAGGTAGGAGGTCTCCCCATGGGGTGGGTGAGGGATTTTTGGCATGGTGAGATCTGGGCAGCCCAGGTACCTTGGGCAGATGTAGGTGGCTACAGTTCCCTCCTATGCCACCGCACACAAGAGTCCAACAGCTCAGCATTAACGATAACGTGTGCCAGGGAACAGAGCTGGCAGAGAACATGGTGGCAGGACATGTCGTACCCACAAACAGCTCCCTGCCAAGGGAGGTCTCTGGGGAATGCATGGGGGTGCACGCAGCTGAAAAGCCCCAAGCCCAGCCGCACCAAGGCTGGCCCCTGCCTCCACTAGCCCTATAGAGAGGAAATCACGTGCCAAAGGTTACACTAATAAAATGCGAAGGGTGAAATGGTCACATCTCCCAGCCAGGCTCTTCAGGGCAATGGTTGCTATAGCTGCTGTCAGCCCACCCAGGTGTGTTCCCTGCAGCAGGCTTTAGCTGTGATCATGGCATCTGTCATCACTCCCCTGCACTGGTACTATTAAAGCACTTAATGGAAGCAGTAAGTGGTTAGTCCCATGGGCATGAAAAAGCAACTTTCCCCAAAATCTCCCAACAGGACAAGAATTCCAGTAAATGAACCCAGGTATCCAGCACTGTGCTCTGGCCAGCAAGTAATCTGAGCTCTAAATACAATCTGGACTGTGATAAAATCACTCGACAGGAGCCTCCCTGAAATGGCCTCAAGGCAACAAAGCACCAGCCCAATGAGCCCTCTGAGGGCGCTTTGTCATAGGCATCTAAATCCAGTTTACCCACTGCAAAACTGTGGGCATTTGCCTGCAAAGCACTGGTTGTATCCATCACACACAACCTGCACGTGGGTCTCTTGTCATCTGTGGATGTGCTGTCCTGTCCAGGACAAGCTGCTCTCAGCCACAACTGCTGACTGTGGCACAGACAGCCCCAGTCATGGTGTGGAGCCTGCTGCCAAGAGGTCCAAGGGACTGAAGGTCCCTCTCTAGATCTCCATCACATTTTGGAAACACCTCTTTTGCTGCTAATGTGCATTTACTATCCACTTGAATCCCCTCAGTGCACAGGAACGACGACAGTTAAAACTGCTGAGGGAAGTTCAGGCAGGTCTTATCTTGTAACCTGTGTTCAAAAGAAGTCTTTGACTTCCTCTGCTTCCAGTGACACTGTTACCTGAATGCTGCAAAGGATGCACCAGCACCAGGAACAACAGGACCACATATGGCAAACTGTGCTGGTGCTCTTTGGGTTTCTGAAAATGCAGAAGAGCTCATCTTTAAACTGAAAAACACTGCCCAGAAACAACTCAGTGTTTGGCTTCTGCTAGCATAAAAGCAGAAACTGAAAACTGGGAAGAAACCTGGCTCGTAAAAGGAAAAAAGCAGGAATTTCAGAAAGCAGCCGTGGCAGCGATGGTGGCGCAGAGCAGAGGGAGCTGGGAGAGCAGGGCTGCATGTGCCTGTCACTTGGAGCAGGACAGCCAGGATCCCCCAGTGTGCTGGGAACAGTCCCACATGTGGCACATCAGCTGGGGGTCCTGGGCTTGGCCCCCGCCATGCAGCAGAGTCTCTTCTGACAACACAGCCCCTTGCTAGGAGCGCACGGCACCGGCAGAGGCAGCCAAGTGTGCGTGTGTGCTCCTGCCAACAGGCACCGAGCAGCTGTCTGCTGGCACAGAGGCCGTGCTGGCAACTCCAGGTCTTGATGCATTCACTTACATCTGGCTGGGCTTGTTGTTCAAAGCCTATCTGGAGCACCAGGAAGCCTGATGTGCCTGACACGTCACAGCACAAGCTGATCCTTCTTTCACATCTTTCAGCCTCATCAAACAGTATGAGAAGCCAACAGGTTTCACCCAGTACAACCTGCTTGCATCCCCTGGTACGGACAGTAACTGGGGAAGCAGATGCTTCTAGGCAAACTCAAAACCATCTAAAACCTCACTGCAGGCCACCTACAAGTGCCTTATCTGATGGCAAGGAGAAATCTGCTTCATAAAGGTACAAGTGGAGGAGGAATTTAAGTACAGGAGGTGGATAATAAAATTTTGGGCGATACAGTTGCAGTCTCTCACATCACGGCTAGGTCTGGCTCCAGTGTTCACTGCAAGGCTGCTGGGAAGACCTGTAAGCCCCTGGCTTTTCAGCATTCAGGCTGCTCTATACCCTGGGCACTGCCACAAATTCCTCTTTCCAAGCAGAAAGCCACATGAAAGGGAACTCAGCCTCCCATTTGATCCACAGATCTTAGTGGTGTCCGCGGCAGTACTCTCAAGTGTTTTGTGGTTGAATGTAAGACCACAGAGGAAGAGGACTGCCCGGTGAGGATGAGCTTTCGTCCCTCAAAAAAAGCACTAGCAGAACACTCGCTTGCTGCGGTGCTGCTGCCCCCACGCCTGACAACAACACGGGCAGGAGGGATGAGGCATGTCTCCGACACCAGCTCCGGTTACTGATTACAGGAGAGAGACTCACCCCACTGACACAGAGCTAATCAGGCAGAGGAAGCTGCATTCCAGCCCCAGCAGCCGCAGCAGGGAGGAGAACCACAGCCGATTTCTCAAAACTGCCAGAGAGAGGCAGGGACCTCGATCCCATTGCCCCGACAGGGGAAAGGCAACAAAGTACATCCTAAAACTCAGCAGGTTTTAGCGTGTACACACCCTAGACAGCACCCTGGGTAGCACAGGGTGCCCACAGGGCCTGGCAGGCAAGAGGGCTCTGTGAGCTGCTACAGGGGCTCATGAAAAGCCAGGCCTTGGCAGGCTCCGTTTGCTCCGGGGCCAGGACCATGTTATAGCTGTTGTAAGGGGAAGTTCTCTTCTGCCACCCCTCACTGGGTAAGCTGAGGTGTTCTGCATAACCAAACTCACGGGCAAGTTGTCCGGGAAATCTTTCAGCTGACGCAGTGTCCTGAGCTGCAGCAGGATGGTAAGAAAGAGGCAATGCTTTGGCCACCCGCGTTCCCACGGACAGGGCTGTGCTGCCAGAGTGCTCATTTTAACATTTTTAAGCAGAGCGTTGTGAGCAGGATCCAGACCTGGAGAAGGATTACACAAAGCGGCTGCAACACTGGTGGTTTATTCCTGATACTACTGCAAAGAAGCCTTCTCCTGCCCTCAGACACTGGACGTGCTTTGGCTGCACTGGCAAGATACTCACTGTCCCTTCTGACTGCTTTGACCCTCTCTTCCCATGCACACCAAGCCATTACTGCCTCATTTCCTACTCCTGTATGCTGGATTATTCACATGCACAAAGCTCCTGCCCCAAGTCCTGAAGCTACATCTCAGCATCACAAGCAGAAAACTGCAGCTCTTCACTCATGAATCTGCACCTCCAACAGAGGTGCAACAGAGCAGCGCGGAGCATTCACTGCCTCCTACACCTTCTTGTCCCCACGTCACTGCCACCACTGCTCCTGTGACCTGGCAGAGTGGCTCTTGCCCTCTCCCCGCTCTGCTGCTCACATCAAGCAGGCAGCGGGTACAGCTTAGAGTTATAGAATCATTTAGGTTGGGAAAGACCCTTAAGATCATCAAGTCCAACGTTTGCTTCCACTTGTGCAAATAAACAGGCTGCTTGGCTGAGCCCATGGCCGGAGTAATGAACTTCTGGGAGCTCCATCAGGAATGTCCCAGGAGGTTCCAGAGCCCTTCTTGCTGTTTGGGAATCAGACTGGGATTTCCTTTGCTTCACGTCTCTCTATGATTAGTAGGTTTTTGCTCTTTTCAGTGTGAAGAGGAACAGCAGGAGGAGAGTTGCTCTGCAAGCAGATGCACTGTACGGCTGTCCATCCCAGAGGGGAGGCAGTGGGTCTGATGTGTGATCGTTTGGTCACAGTTATTACACCAAAATTTATCATCAGTTAAAGCCACCTTTCAGCGTTATGCAAATACAGCAGCCTCAAACCACCCGTCCTTTTTTTCTTGATGACTCCACAAGGAAGCACAAAATATCCTCTGTCCCTTCAAGAGAAGCCAAGTAGAATATTTTAAGACTAAGAAAATGTTTCAGCGACCAGCCCAGGAGGAAGGTAAGCTCCCCATCTGCAATCAGTTACAATCGGGGAATGCCTCAGCTTCAGAGCACATTAACCTTATCAAGTATATTGCAATATCTTAAAATACAGGAAGATTAAATCAGAGAGAGTGAAGTCAATGAGGAATGCATTGAAGAAAGACAGCAAGTTGTAAAGCAGGAGGTTTCTCAGCTCTCTTACATCCGCCTTATTTCTGCAAGTCAGCAGCATTTCTCCCTGAAAACCTGCACAGAAACCACAGCAGCAGCAAGAAGTGCTACTTCACTGGTAACACTCAGTTTCCAGTCTCCATTGGTGCTAACTGATCTCTACGGCCAGTCTGCACTGCCTTGTCTCTAGAGCTGCTTGTTTTTCATGATTCTGCCTTGCCTGCGCCCTTGCTCTGGTCCTGGCATGGTGACCACGTGCACTAGGTATTTTATGGCCACCCCTGAAGCACAGCTTCACCTCCCAGTGCACCCCCTGTGACACCAGTGCCCTGCCTCGGCCAGGACCTATTGCCCACTCCTCTCTCAGTCCATCTGCTGGGACATGGCAGCGCCGCAGACTGCCCCATCCCACCTGCAGCTCTCGGGAGCCACACGTACTGAAACTAAAGGGAGGGCTGGGCACCCACATCTTTTCATGTTCAGGAGAGATTTACTCACCGCTCCTTTAAGCTCAGTCATTCTTATACCAACTCGGAACTTTAAACAGCCCTTTTAGCTCCTGCTTATTCTGAATAAATACAGTGAGAGCAATTGTATCTCTTCTCAGTCTTCATTCTACCAAGTTAAACAAGCCATATTTTCTTTTTCCTTCTACCAAAAGATGCTGTTCATTTCCTCTCTGAAAACAGGGAAATTTCCCAGAAGTGTTGTAGCTTCCTCTGTCCTTGTTTACTCCAAATTTACTTCTTGGGAATAAAGGACTCAGCATTGCCTCATGCAGAGGCAATTCTCTGTCTCAACAAGATGTCCCTTCCTCAAGCCTTCTCAGAGTTGTATTTCCCTTTTTTTCCCCACAGTAACAGCCTGGGACCCTGAATTATCCTGTGATTTATTCATACCTATCTAAGCATTTTTCTCTTCTGCCATTGCCAAATAATGCTTTCCCAGCTCAGTGTCAAAATTTCTGTTGTTGCCCCAACAGCGTGACCTTCCATTCATACTCTTGGGTTTCATGCCACCCAGTTTACTCCTGTTCTCAAGGTACTCATGGTCTTCCTGAATGGTATTTTGATCCTCCTTTGTATTAACCACACCCGGTTTTGTATCATCACAAATTCCACTTGCACACCATTGCCTTCTGTGCCAAAAATCATTAAAGCAAACACTAAACATGACCTCCTGCAGGGGAACTCCCAGCTGCCCATTCAGTGCTGCTCTTTGTGTTCTCCTTTAAAGAGACTATTCACATACAGGTGTTGCACCAAACCGTAGCTTCTGAAGCTTAACTCGTAGTATTTCACACGGCACAGTATCGCACACTTAACTGAACTTCAGACAGACTGAGCTACTACACTTCCTCTGTCTCCAGAATGAAATTTTTTTAATCAAATAAAGATATTAAATTAGGTTTTGTAACCTGTCTTTGATAAATCCATGTTGTGTTTACTTTCAGGATTTAATTATTCTTTCATTTAAACTCTGCTCTGAAGTTCTGTACAGTACCTCTGAGGTCAGATTAAGAAGTCTGAATTTGACAGGATTATTTTCCTTGCCTTGCTCCCACCCCCCACAAAATTAAAGGAAAATGAGGTATTATGTCTACTACAATCTAATCCTGTGGAATCACATGTAACCTGATAGATTTATTTAGGACCTTTTCCTCTGGACTTGCAGTTTAATTGGCTCAACAGTGCAGTAGCTGGAACAGAGATCTCCCAGGCTCTCACACCTAGTGCAATAGCTCCAGCAGCTTTGGCCTTGCACTGCTGACCCAGTCATTTTCTGTTTCTATGAACTTCTCACCATAAGCCACCCTCTCCCTCACATTCATCATATCATCCTTATGGAGGGAATATATTAACTCATGTAATTCCTACTTTGGCTCTTTAATCCCTATGCCTTCTGCTTCCTTCACCTTCCTGGATGCCACAGCCCTAGTAATTCTTTCCTTGTTTCTGTATTATTTGTTTGGCAGTGGGACCCTGCAGTGTTTGTTTTATTTTCCTTCGCAAGATCTAATTCAACTTGACTTTTGTCAGTTTTCAATTGATCTCTGTCCTTTCCAACCATCAGGGTGGAGGTGTCCTGATCCTCTCTCCCACTCCTCTGTTACTTCTAACACCATTTTAAAGCAGTTCTTTATGAATTTATGTCTACAGCCTTTTTCTGCCAGTTCCCCCCTTGCTGCAAACATGAATTGCAGATGATTTTTGCACTTTTCGCAAGAAAGATTTAAAGTCTACAATGAGTCCATGAGCTCTTCAGTGCATCTGCTTTTGGTAGCCCATTCTCCTAGGCTAGGCATAAATTCAGAGAGGTGAGAGTCTGCACACATGTCCCAGTTCCACTGAGCAACCCACCAGCACTGCTGAGTGCCACCCGGCAGTCTAGATACAGCCCTGCTTATCAAGATCCCTCCTTTTGGAAGCAAAATCTGAGTTATAACATCTCTTCTGCTGCCTTTCTCTTTAATTTAACCACGAAGGCACTTGATCAAAGGCTATTTCCTAAAACATCCCTTGGCAAGGTCTTCATGCCTGCTAAACACAGCTCTGAAAGGCCATCAGCTCTTCTTCTGCCCTCATGATTGGTGAGATGTCCTAGCTACTGCATCTGGGAATACCTGGGCTCTCCCCTTGACAGTAACACTGGCTCCTACTGTACACCTGTGACAGTGGAATTTCTGGTGGTACCTAGCACCCCCCTGTAGATTTTCTATTGTCCTTTCCTACAGAGATCTTCTCTAAACCCTAATTCTGTTTTTGTCCATCCTACAGCCTCGTGTTCCTTGCTGTTCCTAGTGCACAGTTGTACCCCACAAGTGTTACTGTACTTCTGTCCTACAGAACAAGGCAATACCTGTGCTCTGGTTTTGACTGCTATTCCATCAATCTTTTCCAGATTTCTATTACATAGACACACAGTCCTTATGCACAGGAACAGCATGTGAGGCCTTCGTTCAGCCAAAACGCTGTCAAACAGGTGGCTCTTAAACAAAGACAAAAATGTATAAACCTCATCAGTCATCACTGCCGGCCCCAAGAAAAAGCACTGCCCTTTCAGAGGTCCCCCTGCCCCAGCCCCTAACCTCCCCCTCCAAAGCTGACCTCCATTTCAGTCTGCACCATTCCTTGTACTCCAATCGCAATTCATCAGCCAGGCTCAAATAGCTGTGTTTTCAGTCTATAAATCACCAGGCTAGACATCTGCCCGGCTTTCAAAGGAGTTTTGTTCTTCTTGTTGGCTACCGCAAACTTTAAGGTACTTGGAGGCCTGAAGCAGCCCAACCACCCCCTCCCAAGCAACTTGTGTTGATTTAAAATGCAAAGGACGGCTTCACAGAGAGAGCCCAGATGATGATAAAGCACTATTGTTTGTGCCTTTATGGGCTGAGACTCCAAACTTGATGTTTGTGGATTATTCTGAGAGGTAGCTGCTGGCGGGGAGAGACAGAGACAAAGCTGTGTGTCACTGCGTGCTGCAGGCCACCTCCCCTGGCCCTTGTGACAGCCCCTACACAGGCTGAATAAGAAGTGTTACAAGATGGTGTCCTCCAGCATCCCACAAAGACCTGCTGGGGAAGCGGAGCCAATGATCAGACAGAAGCCGTCAAAGGCAGTCGCACCACCTCCCCCTCGGGTCAAGCAGCGAGTCACTGAAGTGCCCGGCACAGCTGTATCAAAGGAGCTGACACCTCCAACATCAGTGCTGGCACTTATCTGCCTTGACAGTGACAAGAAGACCAGTCAGCAGCTCCACTGTGTGACACACATGGCACAGATGGGCACTGGATGGGTAAGGGTAGCTTTTAACCACGCATTCTCCGGTTTTACCAACCGCAAGTGCCTGAGGCAGTCTGCAGCCCCCTGCTGAGAAGACAGCTCGGGGTGCTCCCTGTGCGGCATCCAGGGTGACTCCTTGCTCACATTCTTGCTCCTTCAAGAAATGACCAGGAGAATGAAGCTCACCTCTGGATTGGGAGGCTGGGGAAGGCTGTGTGCTGGGGCAGAGCACGTGGAGGAGGGATGCTGGGAGCCAGTCTTGTGCTTCGTTCCCATGATTTAGCACAGCCTCCTGCTCTCTCAGTCTCATCAGCTCCTTACAGACATGTTTTTACTATTCTAAACACTGTCACTTTCTCATCCTGAAATAATTTCTGCCTGATACACTAGCCTGTTTTGCCATAGAAGGTCTACTGTAATCCTTATAGGCAGGTTCTTTCATTTTTTTTAATCAAAAAAAAGCCTTCATTCTATTTAAAAATTATTCCTTTTTCCCTCACCGCTATTTCCATGTTTCCTTCGCTGTGTTCCCAGTGGATCTGACACTTCTACATTAATAGAAGACAGTGACCTGTGATAAAAATACACTTTTATGGAGTGCTTGGGCAAGAAGCATTACAGGACCTGAGCAAGAAAGAAAAATACAATAAACTATATTAAAATTCAGCTCCGATGGACTCATTGCCACAAAACCAGAAACAAGTGAGCAGACACCTTATCAAAGATTCAATCATTTTCCGTACAGCATTCACAGAAGCAGCCAAGGGTCGAAAGCTGTTGCAAAGTTATTTGGAATAGGGAAAATAGTAACTGAAGGGAGATGACATACTTGGACATTCTGCATTTTGTAAGTTAAAACAACGAGACAGGATCAGAGCTGAAAAATCACCTGCAAGAGTTTACACAACAGCACCAGGTCTATCGGGCAACGGTCTCCCAGCAACAGACCAGAGAACAGCAGGCTGTCTTCATACCACCCAGAAAATGCCTGCTGAAGTTCAGGGCAGGGACTCTGCACCACTGGCCATGATGGGGAGATGAGAGATGAGGGGAGAGGCTGCTGGGCAGCGGAGCTGGGATTGAGAGGTGGTTTTGCACTGCAAGTGTTGATCTTCCAGCTCACAGCCTGAAACTGAAAGCACTGTGCCAGTGTACTTCCAGCTCTCCAGAGCACACTCATTAAAAGAAAAAGGTCTTCTCCACCAGGTCTGCCTGGACATACCCTGGCTGGAGTACACTGAGCTACACAGGAGAGAGGGTAAGGAAGCCATCCAGGACTAAACTGGAGAAATTTACTCTCATGAGCATTCACAAGCACAGGAGAATCCATACATGCTTTGCAGCCACACTATTGACCAGAGTCCCAAACTGTTAAACCTGATGAAGCTCCAGAGCATCTGCCTCCTCACAGAGCCTTTCCTCTGGGGCAGGAAATGTCTGCCCAGCCCTCAGGAGTCGGAGATGCTGGAAGAGGCAGTGGAGGCAGCTGCCTTCTGTGGTAGCAAGAGCAGCACAATCTTGGACTTCGAGGGCTTTTACCCCTGTGGGGAAGCAAAGACCAAGCAAAACTATACATTGGTGCTGCCCCTTTCTCCTCTTGGAAATTCATCTGCCAGTCCCACAGAGCAACAGGAAAAATCACATTCATTTCCACAGAGATTTTATCACCTCAGTCTTGGCACCAGAGAGGCATCTCCGCCCAGCTGTGAGCAAGTGAGTGCATTTTGCTGGCTTTTTTTATGTAATCAGAACAAATTCCTCAGAGATGAGTCACAGGGTTTCAAGGGTGTCCAGAGAGATGTCAAGCAGACCTCAAGTGTAAATCAGTGACACACCTTGCTGAGAGGCCGCCTGCTCGCTGGCAGGCCCGTTCCCCCTGCAGACACCAGGCAAGGGAAGGGGCCTGATGGATATTCCCAGGGAGGCTCCCTTAAGCCATACGCAGTGTGGCACCTCCAGACCAAGGATGTTGCTGGTGTTTACATTTCTTCTGTAAAGACATGGATGGTTTCAGGGTGGAGCTGGAGTGCTTCCCTACAGCTGCTCTCCAGGCTTAAACACTGAAGATTTTTGGTTGTTCAGTCTAGAGGAGCCCAGCAGTCAGGGAAAATAACTTCAGAAACAGAGGCCCTGCCCCATCCAAAACCTGATCAAACTGCAGGGGTTCCTGCCTGGGATGTTTGTTATGGTGGAACCATTGCATTCCATGGCAGTTGTTTCAGTGCTTGACATTAAGCAAACCTGTTCCACTCCCCTGCCCTGGAATAAGTGCTCCAGCCTGCGTATGTCTGCAAGCCAGACAGAGGACAAAGATGATACTTGTGTAATTTCAAGGCATAGCCTGCTTTAGTGGCTCCTTCAGAGGGTGAAATGTAGAGGAGGACCAGGAAGAACTAGACCTGGACACAATCCCTGAGGTCCAAAGTAACACTGAGGAAAACCCTGTGGATGCTCTTAGGCCTTTGGATGTCAGAGCAGATGGAACAGAGAAAAACCTTGGTGGAGCTTAGCTCTGGGTCAGTCTTCTTTCACGA
>NW_010333810.1:17664-20603 GCF_000700745.2 Antrostomus carolinensis
GCCTTCCGATCTGCAAACCACGTGCAGGTCTCTCTTCAAGTAGAGTATGCAGGGCACTTCCAGTCTAGAGTGGGGCAAATCTCCATTTGTGCATTCTTTGAGGGTAACTGCAGAAGACACAACCCAACCATCATGCCCTTCACCTTTCAACTTCACCCTCAGGTGACTAACAATTACCAGCTACCATTAATATTAAATGGGAGAGAAAGAAATGCAATCCTCTCTCTGCTCTTCACATTCCACAATATCACAAACAATTTGTCGTATTGGGAGGGGCAGAGGCAGGAGGAGCATTAATTATTGATACTTGGGAACAGATGGCTTTTCTTGTACCAGGGCAGTGAAATGTAACAGGAGCCTGTGGGTGAGGATGAGGATTAGATGGGCAGACACATATCAGATAACTAGTCTTCAAGTGGAACAGGAACCTTCTTCCTAGAACCAGCTCTGGTGGCCTGCAGACCTCTCATCAACAGTCCCGTCTACAGAAACAAATCCACTGACATCTGAATCAGTGAGGCTTCACCAGAACCTTTCAACACTCCCTCACCTCCATACAGAACATCCTGGACATGATGACTGACAGCTTCCAGACAGCAGAGGCCTGTCAAATCAGGCACTGACTGGTCTCTCTAGGAGACCCTACTGGTTGCATTTCACATATTCACCCTCATCTACTGCCCTGTGCCACACGAGGTTTATTCCTGAGATCACAAACGGTGTCAAGAGTGCCTTCTTCCTGTCTTCCACTGGCTTCTACATCTCAGTCAGGGCGCTGGCCTCCAGAATCAAAGATCCAAGTGATCTGCACCAGTCACTTCAAACAGAGGCTCTATCATCCAGCTCTTTTTGCCAACTTTTCCCATTGATGCATATAAGGATCAAGAACAAGAAGACTTCATTCTTGTCAGTTCTGGTGTACATGTCCTTGACATCAGAGACACCTACTAGGTTGCAAAACAGGCTTGGCACACGACACAACACTGTGGGTGTTCCCATGTCCAAGAGTGGACTGTGGGACTGACGTCCTTATGAGATAGGAGGAACCAACTGTGCAAGAGTGATTGTCTGCCAAAGGCAGCTGATTCACCAGAATGGACATAGTGGGACCACAGAGACAAAAGCTTTTCCTGAAACTTTCATGAACAGCTGCACCCACTGCTGGAGCCCAGTATCTGTTTTCACTCTAGTGTAGTCAAGTCTTTGCTGGAAGACTAAGGAACCAGCTGTACTGACTCAGACCCAGACTCGGGTAACCAAGGTTCCCATCCCAGGCAGTGGTTACAAGCAGATGCCCAGGGAAGAGTCAGAACCAGGCAAGCTGATGTGATACCTCCTCTACTACTGCAAAAACAATATTCCTCACTACTTTCTGCTCAGGCATTTCACAAGCCAGATACCACCTCTGTACATACTGACTCAATTCAGTTCTCCTCTCTGATGCACTCCTTAAATCCTGTAAACAGGCACTCACTTTCCCAGCCAGGACAGATTAAATCCATGGTTATTCCACTGAGCAGGACAGACTTTCTTGCTACCTCCACAAGCCCAGAAGGTACTGCAGGACTACAATATCCAGTCCTTTGATATACTGGGGACCTCCTCACAGTCTTTTCCCAAAATCAGTTTGTTCTCTTGGCCTCTGCTGAGAGGTTGTTCCAAAGCCTCATTACCCTGATAATTAGAAATGCTCTTCTCATTTCTCAAGCTGACTAATCACTGATTTTTAATTCTTCTCACTCTGCCTAGGGTCATGCAGCCTGCAGCCTGTGAGAGTCCTAAGACATGTACAATCTTGTGATTTGGAAAAACGTGACTTTCCAGCTCCCCTCCTGGTCTGAATCAATGGCAAAGAGCTTGAGGTCAACAAATGCCAAGTGGCAGGAGACAGCTACTGTCCATCAACAATAAAACAAGCATTGTCTCCCTCTGAACAGCTCCTCTTTTTAACGGCACCCTTTTTCACAATATGGAGTAGGACTGAACAATTTCCCCCACCTAGGAGCCAGTGGAGGAAGCAATCTTAGAGAGACCTGGGCCACATCCATGCTGAGATAGCTTGAGCTCTACCAAAAAATCCAGCAAATGTTGCCACTATAGAAGCTTTGACCAGTGTCAGTCTGCTCTAGTTTGGCACAGGAAGCAGACAGACCTGAAAGAGTGTCTTTATACTGCTGCATTTTACCAACATGAGAGTTTTTCTTCCTCTAAAAATGCTGTTCATCTCTCTGTTACAGTACCAGCAAATGTTTCTAAGGTAGATCTGGCTTTAAAGAGCAGTCTCCACAGAGGTACGCTGTGTTTACTCTAGCTAACTGCTGCTGAGCAGTCAGCTGAGAGCTAACGTGCACAGGCTAATCTCACCTCCCCCTCATTTCACAGGGGCTGAGGAGAGGATCAACTAGCAAAAGAACTCTATGGATTAGAGACCAATACAACAGATCAAAAAGCTGGAGCAGGCCACATCTTTTCAACCCCAGAGCAGAATTGTTCCCTTTCACCCTACTCCAGTTAACGTTTATGTGACTCTCTTCCCTGCTGCTCTGAGAAGAAGGAATCACATTATATACACATTCCAGAGAACTTTTCCCAGCAGAAATAACCGTTTTTAACACACATTGCACTTGGGAGAATGTCTAGGATTTTATGGGCAAATGCTTGGGTGGAGCTGTGTTTTGACCCATACAGGAAAGCTGTGAGTTGACATCACCATCCCAGTCAGGCTTTGGAATCGGGGCGGTCGGCGGGCTTGGGAGGAAGATGCACTTGGCAGGAACTCCCTACCTCTTTGATGGCAGACATCTTGATGTTCTCATAGTAGTGCAGCGGTGCATTGGGTGAACTCATGTCATAGCCAAACCCAGCTACCGCCACCTCATCACAGTTGTGGAGCGCCATGGTTATTGCTACGCTTCCCAAGGTGGGGATGTTCTGAGAGG
>NW_010333810.1:20633-38717 GCF_000700745.2 Antrostomus carolinensis
ATAATTAAAGATTTCCTCTTATTATCTCTGCTCACAGGGGCACTGCTACTACTAAGCAGAAAAACCAGGAACAGGGTAGTGGGCTATATTTGCACATCAGCTGCCCAGTGCCAGCTTGCAGAGTCAGTAACCTCCCCACTTGTAAAGAAAATCATGTTAGCCAACTTCCTGCAAAGCATCTAGCATGACAGCAGTGACTCTTGTTTGAGGCTCTTTGACCTGACTCTCCAGGGGAGTATTGCAGAGCAGAGGATTAATGCAAATAGTTGGACTCCCCTTCCACAACTTTGCTATCCTGAGAACGGGGCAGCAGATGAGCTGGAGGATGAATCACAGTGGATACATTATTTTTCTGAAATTAAAACAGATGCAGATACTGGGTTACAATTCTATGCACACTACTGGCTTCCAGCTAGGCAAAGGAGGAATACTTATCCCAAATGGGCCACCACACAGGAGCAGAAGTAAGGAACAGTACCAACTTTTTATTTTACTGATGGCAAAAACAGTTTAAGGAGGCTGTTGAACAGCTCTGGGAGATGGAGAGATCAGGCAGACCCAGTCAGCAGTGTGCAGTGGGATCCCTTCCTTTGCTCAGGGGCACCCCCACAGGCAAAGGGCACTCTGGCCTGTACCATACCCTTCCCACCCACAGCACACTGGGAGACGAGGAGCAGCGGGCAGCCAGTCAGGGAAGGGTGCTAGCACTTTGAGCAAGGACACCCTGACTGTCCTCTCCTGTCTGCTGACCTGCCATTTGTACCAAAGTCCAGCTTCAGCCCTTCCTGTTTCATCTGGCTTCTGCCGAGGCCCTGTGACAGCAGTGCTCTACGGCTGCAACTCGTCTTGTGTGTTCAGATGAACATGACCGCTGTGACAGATGAGTGTTTCCAGTGTAAAACCCCAGCACACAGACTCTTCTAGCTCCCCTTCAGCCAGATGAATCCAGAGCTAGCTTTACCCCAGGGGCTTGGGAGAGGCTGAGAAATCCACCCACATATCTTATCTTCATTTGTAGAGCATCCAACACTGCCATATCAAAAGTATCATGAATTCAGAGGACATGCTCAGACAGTCACCAAGGGTGACAGCCTCTTACCTGAGATGTAGAAACCAAATGCACGCTTATATTCTGCATTTAAAATGGTTTACTCTGAACTGGTGAGCAATGCCATTGCATTTCACCCAATGTTTGTAACAGACTGGGAACATAATGTTTTGAGTTTCTCTCTGTTATTCAAGGGAATCAGCTGTTGGCAGCACACTACCTTGCTCACTTCTAATTGCCTGACCATTTTGCAAGCAAAGAATGCCACCCATACCCTAGTTGAGATGTGCAGAGCTGGGAGCACAACCCGTGTGCTATGGAGAACTCCACTACAGTGCACTGGAATTACACTAATCTGAAGACAACTGTGCAAAAACTGCTTATGTCTAAACCAGTGAGACCTTAGATTCAGACATTTGCAGTGCAACTGGAGCAGTGTACATCTGAAATGAAAAGACCTTACTACATCCTCCTGTGACAGCTCTAGGTGTTAGGAAAAACAGCAGAGTAATGTTCTCACTGCTTAATTTCAACTGATACTCACCACAAACAATATTGGGTTTATTCTGGTTACTTTAGTTAATTGTTAATTCACTGGGAGCCATCAAGGAGGGGTTTAAAAAAATTGGAAAAAGGATAAGAAAATTTCCCCAAATTTCAAAATATGCAAGAACATCCTCTCTTCCCAGGCATGGCAGTTCAAATTCAGATATTCTCAGCTTTCTGTTTTACATAGGACATGACATTCCAGGATGTCACTGGAATTGCATCAGCCAGTAAGTGGACTTGCCACAAAACCCTTTCCCTCAGTTGAGCTGTAGTTACAGTGTCCAAAACATAGTGAGTAAATGGTTATGTCCTTGAGAATGTGTCGTTGTTGGGAATACGATGGCGTGACACCACCCACACTTGCACTGAGCCCATTCCCACGGTACCGCTCAAGGGAGGCACGGGGTCTTTGCCTGGAGGGAATTCCACTGGCCAAGTTAACATTTAAGAGCTAAATTTCTAACGTGGGTCTTACAAACCACAGAGAATTAATCATACTACCCAACCTTATGGGAGAACTGCCAAACCACCATAACTTTCTTTCAAGCATATTCTTATTTCTGTTTGTAGAGTAACAGATTACAGAAATCAAAAGTGAACTTTCCTTTGGTCACCAAATATCTGTCTGACTTTATTCTATGTATCAGACCTCCAACGGCCTTTATGGAAAAATAGGAGATACATTTCTCATCTGTTTCTGCTCTTCAGTAGTTCCTGACATGCCAGTATCTCAGTACTGTCTGCTCCTCTCTCAAAAATGATTAAATTACCAAAGACTACCAAAGACTTGCTAACCTCTCAGACTGTAGTAGATCTATCTGGTTTGGTCCCTGCAACTATCTGAAATTTATTTGGTGTCCTCATCAAATTATTTTGTGTTGCGCTAAAAAAAAAAGGAGCCAACCTGAACGGAAGTATAAAGGAAGCACGAGTGCTGGTTAACTACATGTCTCTAGTAAGTCAATACAATGCTTTGGTCCTGATTTGGTTTAAACTATAGAAACTGAGCGGTGTTTTCCTGTGACAGCCTGCTGAGTTTCTGCTGCTCCTTCCCTCTGTGGAAAATGAAGCTCAGCCTCATGTCCAAGTTGCATCACGGGAAAGAGAAGGCCCTGTAGGATCTAGGAATGTGTCCCAGGCTGTGTTGCAGAGAAGCTAACTCAGCAGCATTCTCCAGGTCCAGGGGAAAGAGCTATCCTCAGCAGAGAAGTAGCAAATGAGAGGAGACATGTACCAGAGAGAGGAAATGGTTATAATTATTCTCTGGCTGCATCTACACAGCTTCCAAGCTCTCCTGATTGTTCACAGGCATATATAAGTTTGTCTGTCACTAAGCTCTCATCTGGACCTAATGAACCACGTACAACCTTCGGGGCAAGCTGGGGGACAGGTTGCTCCAAAAGAAGTTAGGCATCATGGACATGGCTGTGCCAAACCTGGCTTGCTATGCCCTGCACAATGCGTCAATGCTATCTCAGCACACACACCCTTGTGCCGTGCCCCAAAGACATACCAAGGAAACCACCACACCTCTTGCACTGAGTTATGAAAATGTAACTCTCTCAAACAACCAAGCAGGTCTCTTGGTATTTTAGGCCACTGCTAAGGAAACAAGCCAAAATCCCAGCATCCCCCCTCAGGAATAAAAATCTGGAGTTGGAACAGCTCAAAGCCTGTCCTCCCGCTCATATGACCCTCTATATGCCTGAAGATTCCTGTACCACCAAACAACGATGCTTTCAACCAAAAGGTTGAAGAACAGTGGCCACCAACAATGGCCAGTGCCTAGGTGAGCCTCTTGGGACACTGCCCAGCCACACAAAGACTGGCCAGTACAGGCTAGGCCATGGCATGCAGCCTCAGGGGGTAAGTGGTGGGGGCTGCCTGGGGTTGCCCAGCAGCACCCCTGCTCCAGATGTGGCCATGATGAGTTTCTGACCTGAACTGGTGCCCATCAGCTGGGGAGAGCTGGGAATGGCAAGACCCCAGAAAGCGCTGGGAGTCCTCTCCCCTTGCCAGTTCCCTGCTGTAGGAGACCAACTGGAAGAACAAACAATCTGAACAGACAGTCCTAGCACCGTGGCTCACTTGTAATCCTCTGGAACAAAGGATTCTGTGCTCAAGGATGTGCACAACGGCCCGATCAAGGGTATCGATGAATCTGAGTCACGTTTCCCTCTCTCCTGCTACGGGAATACTCCATGGGCAGGAATCTGGGATGTGACAGTCACACCTCCCTCTTTTCTGCTATGGGAAAACTTTATGGGCAGAAATATGGGATTTCCCTCCTTGCTATGGGAAAACTTTATGGGCAGGAATCCAGGATGTGACACCTGCCAAAAGCAAAACTTGTCCTTGCAAGTTCTGTACCTGCTGCTGTGTCTCACAGGTGTCTGTCCCAGCTGGAGTCCACAGTGGGTACCCAGTTCAGCATCTACTCTCCAGCTCTGGTAAACAACTGCAAGGGCAACCTCCTCTGATAATGTGATCAGTCTGAACTGACAGTCTGTATCTCCAAGCCTGGCCTGGTTGTCTAAGTCCAAACATCTGGAAAATGTAATGTTCCTATCTAATATAATGCTCCCCAGGGACCAGCCCTTTGCCTGCTCCCATTTGAGAGAACACAGAAGACTGACAGATGAGGCAGAGATGACACCAAAAGGCTGTCTGACAAACAGGAGCAGTAAACACAGCAGTGGTGAGCAACGTTACCGCAGCAGTGCTGGGCAAAGGCTGTCTGTGCATTTGGAGTGTGGCTCCTTCCATGGGCCCTTGGCATGTCCTTCATGGGTGACATGAGCACATGCATGTGGATCCTGGGTGAAAAAAGCATAAAGACAAGAGAAGCAAAGATTTCTGGTCTTGTGCTGTGTCAGGGATCACTGCAACCTCTGTGCAGTACAAACACAGTCAGCCTGGACCACCAGGTCAGGGGACTATAAATGCCTTTAGCAGTACAGACAGACAAAGGGCAGGTTCTCCTAACTGCTCCTACACTGTTCTCTGCTGCGAGAGGAAAGACAAAAGGCTTCCCCCTCAAGATATTGCTGTTTTATCTTCCATTAGTCCACCTGAAGAGGCTTTAAAGATTGACTTCTACCCGAAGAAGAAAAGAAGCCAGTCAGCAGAAATGAACACCAGCCCACCTTTGGACTTAATGGAGGCTGAGCATCACCTCATGGGCTTGCACTGGACATCCAGTGCTGGTGACTGAACCAGGGGACTATAACTGCTCTTTGCTTGGTGCATGTGAAAAGCTCTCGCTGCTTTTCATTCCATGCCTGGGTCATTCCTGTGTCACTGCCTGCTGGACTGGAAGGAAATGACTGCTGTAAATCTGTTTTTAGAAATATTTGACTCTTAATATGTTAAATGAATTCCAGTTATTTATGGGATTTTACTTAGCTCAGGGTAAAACATATTGGATTGTTCAGAATATTGCAATTGTTACTTTCTTCACTAAAAGGGTAAATAAATGTTGTTAAAGAATAAATCCCCCTAAAAACAATAATACAACTAGGTATTCAAATTGGTTTGACTACTATATTAATTTATTTGAAGGAAAACTTGAAAAATCTCTCACCTAGGAAAAATTGCTACCTTAGTTTTATCAGTTACAGACCTAATCACCTAATAGCAATACAGTTAAAACAAAAGAAAAATAGAACATTGGCATAAAACCAATTCAGCATCACTTATGGTGAGCAGACAAATGCCTGGCATTCTGCAGCATGGTCCCTGTCACAGGAGCTTACAGTCTATAAGTAAGGTGTGTCTGTAAGGTGCTCCCACAGCTACCTCCCTCCAGGGACGGAATCAGCTCCAATATTTGGTTTCAAAAAACAAAGCACAGCATCTCCAACACTTTTCCTTCACCTCCCCTAGTTACTCCTTGCTGTAAGCAGAAGAGAGCCCCCAGAACTGGTGGTCTGCAGCAGAGCAAAAGGTATGGGCCAGGAGCCTGTTGCCGGAGACATGACGGTAGGTTTCTGTTCTGCCATTTAACTGCTGAGCTCGTATACAACAGCCCAAATCAAATATCTTTGACCACATCTAACCTGATGCACAAACTCTGATTCACCATTTACCGTAGAGCAGATTCCTGTGCAATGCCAGGAGTATTTCTTAAGGACCTAATAATTTAACAGGGGGCAAGCAAGGGCATGACTTTACTACATGCTAGCTGCTCTGTGGTAACCATCTATATGCTTCACTGTATGTTAAATGGGAGTTCATAGCCTAATCTTTCACTGAAAGTAAACTCCCTTCAGTTGCTTTCCATCTTTCCTGTGCAGAAGCACGTGGTTGGGCATTTACCAAGAAACAGTTGGTATGAATTTACCTGCTGCCCTATAATGGCTTGTCTGAGTGTCCATTCCCCAGCAGCTCATGGCCTGATCATGCAGTGGTAACGGATTGAACAGTCCGGCCCACAAAGCAGATGTGCTGCCTTGCAAACCCAAAGCTTTCAATGACACGAAGTCCCTGTATTTAACTGACTGCAGGTGCAGTGGCTCTTTACCTGTCCCTCTACCTGCCTTAGAAGATGACGTCAGAGTGAAAAAAAAAGAAAAAAAAAAAAAGAGAAGCACACAACTGGAAGGACGGAGTGGCAGACTGCTTTGCTCCTGCCATCCCCCACCTCTCTCCTGCTCCATAAAGATCCAACAGGTCCCAAGAGACTGTCTTCACCCAGTGACAGTCCAGCAAGAACAGCCCAGGAGACAAAGCTTGCTGACAACAGGGCAACCCAGTACTAATGAGAGAAAGGGTCCTTATGACCAGCCAGGGGAGCTGAAAAGCTGTCTAAGGAGCAAAGGCTCACCACTGGCATCTCCAGAAAGGCCGCCTGCCCACAGGCAAAATCATGTAACAGCAGCAGAGGTTAATCCCCAAGGGCTGTCAGCAGTCTGCAGAGGTGCTAATCCATGGCCAGGTGCCTGATGCAGCCTGATAACACCTCCTGCACATGGCTCCTCTTTCAGCAAGTTGGAACTGGGGCTGGGTGAAGTCCTGAGGAGGACACTTTATCTCTTTAGTAAGGGGTCCATAGATGCACCCATTTCCAGTACATGAACCAAAGGCTTACAGTTTTGGGTAGCAAAGCTTAATCTCATAAGAAATGAAATTATAAGCAGTTCCATGGATGCACAGCACCAGCAGAGAAACAAGCACCACAGTCTTCACTAGAGTCCTAAGAGTCCTGACAAAATGTGTATCATCTGAACTGTTGTCCTGGCCACCTTACACCATGCTCAGGGCTCCCAGAGGAGCCAGAAAGCCACTGCTCAAATGGCTCTGAGCACCACTGAGTAGATAGGACTATTCACTACACAGCAAAAAGCACCACAGCAATAACCATCCCTAGTGTTGTACATGCAACAGGCAATGACACCTCTGAACTGATGTTCATGCTTGTCCCCCAGTAAGCTGTCTGCAGTGTAAGGTAGGTCACTGCATGTCTGAATTACCAGCTGCAATACCAGTAATGGCTGGTTTTAAGCCCAAAAGACCTATATACACAGAACTTCCACCTAAACATAAACCACATACATACACTTTTGTCTAGTGAGACAGCCAAGCCTGCACTCCACTCCTTAAGAGGATTCTTTAATCAAAAAGAGGATCTTTGCTAGCTTGTTTATTTTGTGATAAACTATCTTCAGTCATTAATATTTAATTTTCCTCAGACATTGCTAGGATCCTAAACTAAAGTTTTTCTTTATCATTAGCTTATCTCAATAAAGAAGTCCACATGTAGTAGGAAACAGGTCTCCCTCTTCTTGAGACTTCAGTAAATGGACTGAGGAAATTCCTGAAAGGCTTTACCAGTCCCAGAGAGAAGTCACTGCTCGTTGTGGGTGACTAGTTTTGCTCTTTGCTCAGATTTTTGGCTACTAATGCCACAAGTGCAATCAAAATGCAGATCTGAGCTATACCCTTCTACTACCCTCCAGAACCATCTGGCCCAAATTATATTATCAAAGCAAAGGATGTTACTACATTCACCCTTTATTGAATTCTCAGAAAAACGCTTTGAGATCAGCCCCAAACTATTTCACTAGCTCTCCTCAACCTTGCTGAAAAAGCCCCTAAATTACAAAGTTAATTGGCAGCACATTGTTACCATATGTGGTGTGCAAGAAAAGCACTGAAGTTTATTTAGGCATCAGAACCAAAGAAGAGTGGAATATTACTGCTCTTTAAGAGGATTTCGTGTTGGCCTTGATTACTAAGGCATCCCCAGCCTTGATCCACCTGTGTGTAGCCTGCCCAACATACCACAGCACATGGGGACACCAATCTGCCCCCATCTTGGTTCCCCCTGAGAAACTCAGGACACATGGCTCGCTGTGCTTTTGCTTACTAGACCTCAGCATTTTCCTTTGCCATGTTCATATGCTTCTTTCTTGAGTAAAGTTTTCCAGGCTGTCTCACATTTCTAAAGCATGACCCTGAACCCAAGCAGCTATGCTCTGTGGTTGCTGGGTCACCCCGTCTCTTGTGGAGCAATTCTCCTGCTCTACCTGCCTCGCTCATTTTGCTGGATCTCTCTCAAATCTTGAATTTGAGAGCTGGATTCTTGGTCTACAGGGTCTGATTTCCATTCTTCCCACTTAAAGTCTCAGTGAAAAAGGTCTGTGTCAATTTTTTATCACCAGGATCCTACTCACACTCTTCTTCCCTCTTTAACTGGCAGCAGTAGCTTCTGTTGAAGCATTTCCACTGATGCAGCAGCATTCACTAAAGCATGAAGTCACAGCAGCTCCATGACAGCAGCCCATAGTTCATGTCTGCAGTAAAATTTGTACCCACAGGCTAGAAATACTCTCTCCCTATTTTTAAACTCTGACAGAATCACGCTATTAGAGTGTCCTTGCACAGACAGCACAGGATATACTAACATCCCAGCCCCACAGATGCACCTGCAGAACTCTTGCTGCCCCATCTGAAGGAATGAACTACAATTTACACAGTCTAGCAGGGGTCATGGGCAAAGACTGCTTGCCTTAAATCTCCATAAACTATTTTTAAATGCTCAAACGGACTTTCATGAAGTGAAACATCAGGTTTCAATTAAGATGCCTTCATTTCCCAATCTGATGTGTGTTAAACAACCTATCAAAACCTCATAAACTTCAGTTCACAGCATTTTCATTTCCGGATTCTCTCTTCTCTCAGCTTAAGTAATATTTTGTGTATTAAAATAATGTGTTTAAAAATAAAAAAAAAATCTGGAGAAAATAAAGGCAAAAGTCTGATGATTTTTGTCCTTCATTGGGGCAGCAGTTTTGATTTTCTGGAAAACAAAACAAGACCACATCCTTCTAAGGGTAAGTTCTGGAGAATGCAGAGAGATGAAGTAAGTTACTTCCTTGCTGACGGGATAAGATACCTTCAGTGCACAGAGCAAAGATCCAGTGTTTCCAGAAGCCCTTAACAGCTTCTGTACGTACATAGGTAGCAACACATTTCACAAAAGAACCATTCGGTGTGGCTGAATCCTGCACACCACATTTTAGGAAGTTAATTTCTTACCTCCAGGCACACATCCATCTGACCTGCACAAAACAAACACCTCTAATATTTCTGAAGACTTCATGATATAAGTAGAGCATGGAAAATGAGGCACTATGCTGTCTAGTCCAAATCCATGCTGTGACATGGCAAATCTCCTATACTGATAACAATGGAAGGACAATGCCAGGAGCAGAGCAAGCAGACCTTGTCCAGCAAAACTGTTTCTCTCTGAGTTTGTCAGCTGTGCTAATGTGTCCAAAAATGTCACGTGTGGTCTCTATCAACAACTATATCACATGTGTACATGAGTAATTTACCCACCCAAGTAATTCTTTCTCTAATGGTTGATATATTAGGTAAAGCAAATATAAATAGGTTCTGAGGACAGTGTTGTAGTGTGAGATAATCCAGAAAAACCAAGTCACCACCTACTCCACACTAACACTCCAAAAAGCTGCACTGGGGCTGACAGAAACTAGAATGACTATGAAGGTATTTTGTTAATAACTATGACCTAAAACTGAGTTTTACATTGTTTTCCTTTGTAAGCTTTTGCATCTAAAACTTGCCACTGTAAGGTCAGAATTTTTTAGCCAAAGGCCTCATAAAATACACCTTTACCCTCTTTTACTATAAGCCTGGGATACAGGATGAGAAGTGTGATTATCAGTGATTTTAGGCTGCAGTGTCCATGAGGACAGTTAATTGTAAAACAGTAGCATGATCTTTAGTGAGACCTGCACCACTTCCAGATGCACTGAGGGTGCAGAGAGTAGGGTTCCTTCCCCTCTTTGGGAAGGAACTCCCTTCTCCCACACAAACAAGTGCCTTTCTGGCAGGCTGTGGATGACAGGAAATCACACAGCTGGTGCTGGAAGCCTCAGAGTTGCCTCCAGAAAGGATGGAACTGCCTTGGCCTTAAGGAGGCTGAGTGCTGCCACCATAGAAGGGCCAAAGTCCGTTCCCTTCAATGTCCAACAGTGGAGGCCCAAAGAAAAAGTAAGAAAGAGCAGCATAAAGCTCCTCTGCTGCTTGGTCTCTTGTCCTTCCCCTTGTTTTTGCTTGCTCCACTCTATACCTACCCCTCTGCCCATCAGGCCGTTGTTGAAAGGCAGTCCGATGAAGCTGAAAGCTGCCTCCTGGATGAAGTAGGGATTCAGGATACGTATCTCATGAGGTTCTCTTGGGACACGGGTTGCCACTGACTTCCAAAAGCCATCAGAGGCACTCTGGTAACAAAAAAAAAGAAAAGAAAAGGAAAGATGAAACAACAAATACAATTATATACAAAAGATACTGTCAGCAGTTCCCACTGTCCCTGCTCACTGCCACAAGGCACTAGTTATGAGGCTGTACTGAGAGGGGTGCATCCAGGAGGGGTGACAGAAGCATATGCAGATGCACCTGAGCTAGTCTGGATGATGAGTGTGAGAAGGGCAGACAGGCCTGGGCTTCAGCACAAATGACGACCCCTCCCTGGTGCCATCTTTTCACTCTTATTAGCACTTTAGATAGTTTGGTTAATGGGTTAAGCTTTCCAGCACACACTGTGATCAATCCCACCTGCTTCCAAGGGGACGTACCCTTGGATAGCAAATACTTTTAAGAACATTCGAAGAGCTAAAAATGACTTTACAGCTCGACTTTCAGTGTGAGCTACGTGCTTCCCACTTTATCTTAGATTTATTCCCTTCTGTTAGGTTTTATGTGAATTAAGTTGTAAGCTTATAAAGGTGCTATCTTGTCTTGTGAAGGGCCGTGCATGTTCATTGTATACGGGAAAAAACAGCTAAGTATGTCCTTTATGGTTTGCCAATAAATTGTTTTTTAATTGAGGTCTTCACTCTGCAAACATGGGAGAACACTGGCCTTGAGTGCCGCTACCCTGCTAGACAGCCCTGCCTAGAGAGGGGCTCGTGCCTCTCTGACACATTACTTTATATCACTGCTTCTGCTAGTCCAGATGTTAGCAGGTATAGCATGTACTGCCCTCAAAATAACCGGAGGCTCCTTGTTCACAGGACTTACAGAACAATTACATTCTAATATTTCACCTCTGTTTGGGTTAAAAATTCAGAGCAAGGCACAGGGAGGATGGCAGGAATTTTAATCTGCTAACCAACAGCCTTGTCAGGGCAATCTGATTGAATACCTCCTTCTTGAAGCAATGAACCATCTTCCCTGTGATCTCCATGACAAGTCACAGAGGCAGGCATTACACTCGACATCAAATGCATGTGCTTTGGAAGTCATTACTTACACCAGTTTTGGGTTGCTTGCAGCTTAACAGTGACTTTACAGTTGCTTTCAAAGCACTGCCGAAAATGTTGATGATCCCCTCCAAATCCTCAGGAGCCTCTCCTGCCCACTAGTGATTACCCCTGTAATTATCCAAAGTAATTCTGCCACAGCCTACGCCTGCTGCGTTTCACACACTACTTGTGCAGCACATTCTCCTGTCAACTCTCATGCCCTGTGGTGCTGAAACACCTTACAGAGGCTTCTTTATGGAACAATCCCATGGTTACCTTTAGCTGCTGAATTTCAGATCCTGAAGAATGAAACATTAGAATGAAAACTTTATGAAAGGCATTAACACAGCAGACTCTATAAGGATGTCTGTTATTATCCAAACCAACAGCCTAAGATTGCTTAACGCCACTGCTATCCTCTTTTGATCCCATATCTACCCTCAAAGCTGCCCAAACAGAATACACTTTTGCTGACCACGAGAAGGATCCTGTGAGTTTAATGTTGCATTCTGACAATGGCAAAGTGCTCTCAGGACCTTAAATGGAAAAAAAATCCTAATTAACACTCATGTTTTTCCATCACAGTTGAAATAGAAAGAATTCCTGGTGTCAAAGTGGAATTGACACCAGGAATTGACACCAAACACTTTTCATTATGATATGACACTTTAGCCACTGAGTGATCCCACCATTTAAAAAAAAGTATATTAGAAAAAAAAAACCAACCCAAACTTTACAAATGTTAACAAAGCCCAACATCCATTTGACCAAAGCATTTGGTATGTCAGTTGAGTTTTGCCTCCTTGTGAAAATTAATTAAAAATTGGATAAATATGAAACCTTTGGAATTTCCTAAAGACACATGTAAAGCAGAGGTCTTTCAGTTCCAGGGAAGGAGGGAAAAAAATAACCAAAAAAACTTCACAGATTCCACTTGCATTAAGCACGCTCCAGGTCTCACAGAAATGAAGATGATAAACAAAAGTCTTGAACAGCTACTCATTCAGTGAAACCATCTTATCATGGGTTTAAGTAGGCACACCCTGGAAAAATAGCGTGTGACCCTGAAACTGAAATAAATTTAGAAGTTGAATTACAATTTCACGTGCAACTCTAAATATGGCATTGCCTAAATTTTGCAAACAATTCCAACCAAAGGTTTGCAAGCTATTCAAAGTGGACGAAAGTCTCCTTTTGTTTGGACTCCCACTCCTTAAGAGATTCTATATAAGTTCTGGGATTTAAGTAGCTTTTACATAGCTTTTACATCACACAAAAAATACTAAAGAGAAAAAAAATATATTACAAACACTTCAGGTTTTTATTTTTTGCTGTTGCTCGAGCTGTTCAGAAAGATAATTACACATATTGCATTTGCCCATTTTCCCAGTGATGTGTGAACTGCTAAGACCATGGACTGAGGTCCTCTCAGCTAGTTCAACGGCAGTGGATCCTATCCATAGCTGAGAATATACCCTGTCTGCTTTGATGCCTTCAGTGTGGCTGCTTCTCCTGTCATTCACCCAGACGATTTCCCTGACCACTTTCCTCACCCATCACACAGCTCTGAAATTGTTCTGGTTTCTCCCTTCTGTCTCATTTCTATTTGCTCCGCGTTCTCCCGTTACTTTTCTGTGCAGTTCCCTTTAGATTATCGAGGGTAATCTTTCATTTTGGTATGTTTTCTCCCTGTAGTTTCTAAAATAATTCTAGGGAGAAACCTAGGGTGTCAGCAGACAGCTCTCATACCTCCACCTATACAGTAGGCAAAGCCCCGTACAGGTCTAAAGAATAAAAACTGTTTTCCTGGCTTATAATTCCTGAAATTCTCAGCCTTGTGGTTTGGCTCCACAAACCCTGTAGTTTTGAGCTACATCTCAAGCCCTGTGGTTTTGTTCTGCAGCTTGTCACTGGCAAGCTACAAAACACAGCACCACCACATCGGCAGGCCCCGGGAGGCTGCTCCCCTGACGCAACCCCCTCGGGAGCCGCGGCGTCGGCAGCGCAGCCCCTTCCAAGGCTCCACGCTACCACTGACGCTCGCTGCCGCTACGCCGAGGGTGGATGTTTGGTCTGATTGGACACAGATGTGCAGTGAGGTTTCCAAAGCAATTGCTTCCCATCGGGGAACTCTGTCCCTTTTTAGGCTGGGAGGAGGCAGGCAGCCACCGGAGGAGCAGCAGGCACTGGGAGGGAAGGCATGCTTTTCCTGCCAGATTCGGGAGCTCAGACTTGGAGTTTGAGTTTGGGGGCATCCCCTGAGCTCCACCACAGTGACTAAGCCATGCTTAAGGGTGGGCCTCTGAGGATGCAAGATCTCCCTTCTTGATTATCGTAATGGTAGTAAGTCAGAAGATGAGTCTGAAAACTGCTTAGGCAATGTTCCCACAGTACCTTATCACTCCTGGCATTGAGGTGGAAACCACAGGGTCCAGGCTGGAAATTGTGTTTCCCTATGCAAAGTTTCCACCTTTATTATTTGTTGGTATTACTGTGCACCTGGAGCATCAGTCACAGATCAGCATTCATGGTGCCAAAGTCTGCCAAAAAGAGCTTATAGTATAAAGCATAAAGAAACAAGCAGCTCAAGAGAGAGAGGCAGACAGGAAAACATGACTGAAGAGCAAGTCTCTGAGGGTCACACCATTTTTAAGCCATCTTGGAGTGTTTTCAAAATTGTATAATAGTAAAGGACATCACTAAAGGCTTTAGAGGTGACTATTTAAAAAGCAGAAAGACTTTAGATGGTTTAGGGCTTTCAAGCGAGTCCTTTGTACAGCTCTCACCCAGGGAGAGAGGCAGAAATATCCCTTCTAGAGACACCACTCCAGGAATAAATGGGTACAGACATCACAGACCAGAGATGGCAGGTTATGAGGAAGGGATAAAAACTGGCAGGGCTCACCTGATAGCTACAGGGGCAAGACAATCCAGCTGTAATCCCTCATTCTGTCCACTTGCAGAATACTGAAGGGTAATAGGGATAGCCAGTTGTAAATTATTTTTGTCTTCATTCAGTTTTCCATCTCCTGTTCTTAGATTTACCAAGGCGAATCACAACATATGCTAAAATAAAATGTGGAAACTCAGAGCCTTAGCCAAGAAGCACACTTCAATAGAAGATACAGCTAGAAGCAGGCTAAGTCTCCCAGAATAACAACATTTCTAATATACTAAGCAAAATGAGTGGTAATGCTACTGCATCCTGACAACATGGATGCTGCCTCTTCTGTAACTCTGTGATACTACTGGATTTAGGAGTAGAAGCAGCATCACTCTGGAAGGCTTCTAAGTCCAACGGGAAAGGGATAGGGAGACTGCAAAGGTCAGCTATGTGCAACACAAAGCTGAATAAAGTCCGGGTATGCAATACTCTACTGCAGAGCAACAAGAGAGATGAAAAGACTGGAGAGAGCAGCTGTGGCAAATGGAGATTATTGCTCTTTCAAACTCTGATAACACCAGAAATGGAGAGGATGAAGGGCATGAGGGAAAGAAGCCAGGGGATGATGTACCAGTCACAAGATCTCACTGTGTCTGGGAGCACACAGTTCGCTGGGATCTCTGCTCTCACCTAAACTGGAATGTGGTTTGTTCTATACCCGCCATGCACAAGCACTCACTGTCGCACAAACACAGGGTACAGCAGAACTGCTGCAATCCATCTGCAGAGGCTTTTGAAAGGTTTCTGCTCAGGCATAACTGGATTAGATGTGGAAAGTGTGTTTCCACTAGAAAATAACCATCTTATCAGCCAATGCTGCATTTCTCAGCGGTCAAGTAGACACAGAGGCCTAGAAAATGCTCTTCTACAAGTGGTAATATAAATGAAGTTGCATCATTTGCAGTGATTATCAAAGCAACAAGGAATGTTTATCAACAAGAACAGAGGTGCTGAGAGCCTGTAGTCTGGGTTGATGGTCAACTGCCAGACCCACTAGCCCACACTTCAAATATATTTACCCAACTTTCTCAAAGCGATGGAGAAGCCCTTGTCACCATCTGTACTCGGCTCCAATGGCCAACACTTGTTCTGAATGTTCTTGTCTTCAGTTTCTAGAGTTGAGAAATGCTGTAGAGTCTAGAGCATTTTGTTCCACGCTTATCTGTCCCACTGACAAGTTCTTACTCTGCCTGAACAAGGAACATTGCAGATTGTGCTCAAGCCTTTCTCTCATCTTCTCTTTGTCCCACTGTCAAAAGAGATGCAGATTTTGGACTATCCAACAATATGATACTTCTAATCTTTTATCATTTTTGTTTCTTCTCCCTGAATACCTTCCCACTGACTAAGTCTAAAATCAAATGGTTGTAATTCCCCATCTTCCAACATCCTCACAGCACCCAAAAGAACTCCTGACAGGTTGTAAACTCCCCAAATTTAGCTTTTACTAATGTTTCTCAGTGTGAAACCCAAATACATTCTCTACCTAGTGTTTTCAGCAGCAAAGAACAGCAAAACATGATGGAGACAAAAGCACCTCAATACATGGTATTACTAGAGTTTGGGGTTTTTTTTTAATGCAAAAATCTAACTATTCTTCTTCATTGGTAGAGTTGAGCTAATAATAACTTCACTACGCTGGCTAGAGATTAGTTTCTTAGGCTTGATGACCAAGTTGAAAACCACAAGAGAAGGGAAACTTAATTCCAAGTATCAGTTGCAGACTTTAAACTTTGTGCCAGACATGTAAATGACATGGCACCCTGGCTACACGTGAAACTGGAAGCTGCCCCATCCACAGATACCGTCTCAGAAAGCAGCAACTTCAGTGGTGACAAAAGCCAGCTGGGACACGAGGGTGGCACTGGTGCATTACTCATCACTTTGCTAAAACTCAGCAACGTGCTCATTCCCTTGGCTGTCAGTAGGAAGTTTCTGCCCTGTTTACCAGCAAGCATGTATTACGAATAAGCAGAAAAGCATATTCAAATAGGCCTACTGAATTTCAAACTTCATTTGACCTATATAACTGAGTGCTACAGCTAACCTAAATACAGACAGACATGGGCCTCCTGTGTTGCTGCTCTAATACCAACTGTTGTCTTATGATTCACAGGACTAGGCAGCACGAGGCCAAGACCAGCTCTAAAGAGTCAGGAGAGCAAATGTATTTTTATGCTGTGTTGTAAATGAAAAGGAATTCCTTCTTTAAAAATGTATTTATATGGTTTTATCCATGTAACCGAGAGCAAAATACATTTCACAGTTGTAAAACAACAAAATGCTGTTGAAAAAGAGATTGTCCTGTGAAGAAAATGGAACTTGGAACATGTCAGATGAGCTGCATAAAAATACAGAAGATTATTCTGATGAATACCATTTCACAAGTCAAAGCATAAATGATAGCTCACATACGGTGTGTCAGAAGACGTGTTTGTACTATGTGCAAACAGGGTGATGGATGGACTGTAGTACAGAATCTTTGTTCAAAATGTAAGCAGGATTTTGAGCCAAAATTTGAAGAAACATTCCTGTTTTGAAATATCTTAAGAAAGACGGAAGTTTTTAGGAAAAGGAATGGATTTACATAATTTATGTTTGTGTTGTGGTTTTTTTGTCTGTGAATAATAATTATAATCCTTCAATGAAAAAATATCTAAAGTAGTACAGTTTTAGAAAAATACCAAAGAACAGACCTTATATTTATAATCCCTTATAAACCCTTATAAACAATCACCATTATTTACAGGGTATTTTATTCCCATAAGAGACTAGCTCCTTTATTTCGCTATTATTTTTATGACATACTTTATGAAATGTCATACTAGTATAACATCTATTAAAAGAATACCAGGGCTGAAAGGCCAAATCCACGTGTTAGTAAGTGCTGAAGTAGGACAGCCCTACAACTTCAGCTCAGGATTTCTGTTGTGAACAGTGACTTTCTAATTTTCCCACAAGATTTTTCTTATATCACCATATATCTAAGTGTTTAGCAAACAATACTTTCATATGCAGAGCATCTCTGCAGTATTTGGCATGTATTACACCACTTTACAGGGGAGAAAACAGACAAGATAAATGCCTACAGTTTCCATTGCCTCCTGATGCTCTACTTCAGACACTTTATGCTGAATTTTCAGAACATTTGTTAAGCTCACAGTACAACTCCATTGACTTTGCTGATGATGAACACCCAGTTCTCCTGCATATCCGCCCCATGAGACTTAAATGTGTTTGGGGAAAATTCTGGTCTAACTTGCTCAGCATCACATCAGTTAAAGGTTGAACCACCTCCTCAAAAAGAATCCTGAGTGTCTGTGATCAGAAGACCATTCTTTCTCCTCTCCTTTCCCATCTCCTATCCACAACATGTTCTACAGCTCCTGCAACTACTCACACCAAGGCTGAATGTCTTGCATATCTCAGTCTTCCCTCTCCACTAGATAGACAGCTGTGTTCTAAAAGAGCCAGGATGCAATTATGTAATTAAGGGTAACATCTGCACAGGAGAATTGAACTAATGTTGAAAATGCAATGTTATTTTTTTCCTTTTCCTAACTTCTAGCAGCTTGATTTTTATAACCGTAAAGCTCTTTAAACATTTTCAAAGGGTAACTGAGTACATTTAAAAAAAATAAACTCAAGAACTCCATCAAATGGAGCAATTAAACCCAGGACACAGTTGTCTAAGTGCAACTACAAGCCCCAGTAAGCTACTGTATTCTAGATCAGCTGATAGAGGAGAAAGAAAAATGCACCCTCTTATA